>NW_010115529.1:8406-49969 GCF_000699245.1 Pterocles gutturalis
CCCCAGCACACTTTGGAGTGTTCTTGCTAACCCATGTTACTAGAAAGCTCAGAGGAGCATCATCGCATATGTTTCTCAGGAAGATTTAATGTCACTCTCAATGGGTGACAGGAGGGAAGGCCAACAGATGATAGGTAAATGCTACATGAAGATGTATTAAAGGTTCAATAGCTGGTACACTGTGTTACAGAGGTGCAGAGGCAAAAAAATGATGCCATAATATGTTGTATTAATTCATGACTGTCATAAAATGCTAACAATAATCTCAAAAGGAAGTATTAATCCTTGGTTCTATATTCCTACTCATTCTGTAGAATGAGGATGGGGAGGAAGTAAGAACAACTGTCTCTTCTAGGGCTCAGCCAAAGGGTAAAAAGCATTTTTCTCTCCAGACTTAGGAGAGTACAACAACAGTTTCCTAATTCTTTTCATGGAAGCTTGCTCTACCATTAAAAGGAGAGAGAGCAGACTCTTGGACTGTGTGTGAGTCCCATGGGCAACAATGGGGTGAAGGAGAGTTTCTGTGTAGCTCTTTTCACGTGGTAGGCTCCTCCTGAAGGCATCATGAGTCCAGAAAGAGAGCAGCCTCTGTTTTTTTCCTGCAAAGGCAGGTTAGCTTTGCACTGTTCACAGACCTGAATCATACGAAAGTGACAGCATTAAGCTTGTGAGGAAAATAATCTGTTCAGAATATTCTTCTTTAGCCACCACCCCACCCATTCCCACCCCATAAAAAAAATAAATATTTCAGAGCTCTTTTATTCTAAGCACAAATGCACAAAGCCCTTTCTGGCAACTTTTCCACTAGACTTGAACATTCTACCAACACCCACCTCAGCAGTACAGCTGTTCAAAAAGATTGCAAACTTCTTCTTTAATAATGGAAAATTTATTTTCTTTCATTCTCAAAAGTGATTTGGTTACCTGATCTGAACCTTATCAAATGGATTGATAACTAAGCAGAGAGTTTTCCTTCTCCATCTAGCCACAAACCGCCAAAGTTTGGGAAAATCTGAGGCCCTATGAGATGACACTACAGCCGAGATGCTTTAGCCAAGGTATGTACAGCTGTCTGCAGTTTTCCATCTACAAGATGGAAATGACAGCTGCAACAAAAACTCACACATCCAGGAAAAACACATTCAGTTTTAAATCATATAAAGTAAAACAACTGATTTAATTATACATCATATGCAGATTTCCTTTGTATAGATCAATTTAATCAAATTCCTGCAGTTTTTCTCTGGTTTGAAGAAAAGATGCACCCTTATCCTTGGTAACAGTGTGATGGTATCAAGGATACTTATTTGCAGAAACTGCAGTAATGCTGCCGGTAAGTCTTACTGACGTTTTCTAATACTGAAGAGACACATTACGCCTACAGACACTGAGTGAAGCTTTCACTAGAGCCAAATGGCTTCATAAGAGATCATCATAAATATGTTGTGAAATAGAAGATATTTATATGAAAATATTTGAAAAGTGTTCAAGAACTGTATATATGAAGTCAATCCTGATTTATTCAACAAAGCTGTCAAAATTATTTATGCCGTGGAAGATGCATACAAGAATATTTGCCAAGACTTTCATCCTTACATAACGCAAACATACACACACTTAAAAACACCATACAGAACATGTCTATCCCAGTGGGTGCAGATTGACCCACTGTTATTCTTGCCTGTGCTCTGAACAGCCTGGACAGAAGCCAGTCCCAGTCTGAAAGCCATACACCCTTCTAAAATGGTGCTGTGTCTACCACAATTTGGTTTTTTTGCCTCTCAAAAACAATACAGAACAGTATAAAGCAAGTAATCTAAAAAAAAAAAAAATAGTATTCTTTCTCCCATCATTTCCCACAGAAGCCTATCACCTCAAACCCACATTTCTTACTTATTAATGCATCCACAGAAATACTGAGGCAAAATTTTATCAATAATTCTTATAAATCTCTGAGCATCTCTGTGCCTTTTTCTGCTACTACTGTTTGATAGACCATTTCCTACCTTGTGTCCCAGTAGGGATGGCATAATGGCTGCAAAGCAAAACAGATCAATAGTTGAAAGTCTTTTCTTATGTGGCATCTTTCTTTGGCTTCTTTTTATTTGACTCTATGTACAGAACTCTGGTTTTGGTCAGCATCATTATTTGCTTTGACATATCTAACCTAAAGAATACTGCCAGCACGTTTTGAATCATACAGAGAAAGCAGATCAGACAACACATTTCTGACATGCTTTAAACACTTGCTTATCAGCCTCAGATACAAAATATGTACCTATGAAGGCCTTTGCTGTCAGAGATTCTATTTGGCTTCATGTGAGGAAAGGAATTACAGCAACCACAATATAAGGACTGACAGTTTCCTGTTTTGCTATCTTAATTCTAACCATAATTACAGTGAACCTTGATCTAAGTCATTTAATGTCTTTCCTTTTCCCAAAATGTGTTCATGTGGTCACACTTTGAGACAGACACCTTTGTCCCTATGTTCAGCACCACCAAGAGAAGGAGCATGGATCTTCAAAGGGCAGGTATTCAGCCCTCTGAATTACAAGGCAATGTAAAATGGCTTGCTTTGAGACTGAAACATAGGGATAGCCAGAATGTAAACAATTCTGAAATTTTGGGATTGATAAGCATAAGATGTTAATACTTATTGATACACTGTTAATATTAACTTTAACTGGAGATGTTACTCTTCATTGCTTCTGAATATCAGTCTGAAAAGTTTGTAATTAAACAGATTGAACAGGTAGTGATACAGTCTCTTTGGTGTGGTTTTCCATACCAGTGAAACATGGGTAACAGTCTTCACCTAATGAGTATACCAGTTTTAATTGAAATTAACATTTTGTGGTATTCTCAGAAGATTATGCTACCTGTACAAATGATAGAAAATTATTTTAAATCCCCTACCCTTTATTTTGCGCTGCTCATAAGGTGGTCCATAAAATCAGTTTATGTTAATTGGCAAATAAATTCAGCCTCAGCTCAAGAGAAACAGTAGCAATCAAAGATCTTCAGGAACTATTTTTTTGTATGCAAACTATGTTTGCAGGCTGCTTGAATAACTCACAGATTAAATGAATAGGCTTTTTCCTAAAAAGGAGATAATACAGGCAGAGAACATCCCCGATTGTCTCCCTTCACCTTCAAGTTAAGACTCAAGACTCTTTTAACTTCTATAATGTTAAGCCCCCAATGTAAGAATGTAAGGATGCTGAGGTAAAGTTGACTTCATGCTTTCTGAGGACTTCATCAAAGTTACCAGCCTCCTTAAAGTGTTTTACGTAAGTTGAACATCCTACAAGCAAGGCAATGAAAATCCAGATGACATAGAGAAAGCAAAAGGAGCAGAGTAGCAATTTCATCCGTTAGGGATGTCAAACTAAGACTGCTTAAATTGCCAACCTAAGAGATGAAAGTGCAGCTAATGATTTTAACTTCTCAATTCAAATTGTCCAAATCCAAATAAGAATATTTCAGAATCACCCAATTCCATAAAATAATAAAGCTTTGTGACCTCCTTGAGAAGTAAACTCTATGGCCAAAAGAAGTAAACTCAAAGTGCCTTCCAAGACAACAGATTTGGTTTCTTTGACAAATGGTTACACGTTATATGTTTCCATTATGGCTTTGCATGCATTTCCTTATATGGGCAAGCTTGAATTCCTCCAAAATGAATATATCCTGCAAGTCAAAAGGAAGAGAAAAAAAGCCAGCAAATTTTGGAATCTAGGACTCCCAAAGCACTCGCTACCTTAAACATGAAGAAACAAAGCAGAAAACTGTTCAGTGAAATTCAAAATGACTTGCACTGGCAAAGGGACCAAGGCAGAACTAGTATATATCTATAAAGACAAAATGAAAGAAAATAAAATTGACCAAAAAATCAATTAAAATATCCTCTGGACCGAATGACAATACTTAATGCATATATTTTATTTTCCATTTCCGTGTGCTGCTAAAAATGATTAAGTACTTAAATCTCCTGACAGTCCCGTGAAGATAAAGAAACAGCAGTACAGATTATAGAGTGTTTTTTGATGGCAAATAAGAGCACAAACAACATAAAGCAAGGAGGCTGTCCTGACACCTCTCACAGGTAGACAGTCTTGCCTTTGTCCATGTTCTCTGCATAAACAAAGGTGATCTGATATTTACAAGTTCAGTTCTACTTACTAGAAAATGAAGACGGCTTGCATCTAAAATGTTTAACCACCTAAATTTAAGTCACTTGCAATTGCTGCTGCTTGTCATGTACTGAGAAATTGCAGGTTGTCGCCTGTACAAGCAATATTGAGAAAAAGGTCAAGTAGAAGAGCAGCATGTCAGGTGCCACATGATAATGAAAGACACTTCAGCTTCCACTTTGCAACTAAAAGGCAGCAGGAGTTCCAGGCTGACTCAATTTGGATAAAATTTCTCACTTACTTGATGATCCTTGAGGTATTTTCCAACCTTAATGATTCTATGATTCTATGATTCTTGTCCAATCACAGGTTACAAGTTTCTCAGTAGAGAGGCATTTGCAGAGGTTTGCAAACCCGTGGCCAAATAAAACTCTTGGCCTGACCTTGATGAGAGCTGCAGCTTTTTTCTTGCAAGCTCATTCTTGGTCTGTGCTTGTCAGAAATTAGTGGTTGTGCCTTAGACCCCCAGAGACAAGATACCCAGATACTTTCCATAGTGCAGAGTGAAACAGTAGTATTAATAATCAGGATTGAATTTAACAACCTTTTAACAATGGCACAAACCATGTCAAAGGCAGAGGTTTTGCTTCAATAATGTGTGTTTTACAATGTAATAAAATGCTACGATTATTGATTACAGTATCCAGAATATGACACTAGCTTGTATTCCATTCAGGCCCTAGTACTGTACTTCCCTATTGGCAAAGGGTGCCTATCAGTCAAACCTGGTATGGTCGCCTGGGATTGCTTAGAAGTTTTGGAGATCATGGCTTTCATAAAGCAAGCCACTATACAGTAAGAACTGCTGAGGTTATTGTCATTGGTGAACTTCTCTGTGAAAACAGCATGTTAGAGAATCACTGAACAACTGAAAGCAATAACATGAGTTGTCAGGCTTTGTTACTGGCCATCCCAAATTAGTGGGAATCATTCCATTCCCACCTGTCATCATAGCAAGCCCGAACTTCCAACACAATCTTTAATTTCTAGGAAAGATCTTTATCATAATAATTTACAAGTAGGACTTTCTATCACAGACTCCAGACATCCCTTGCAAATCTGTTCAGTCCTCAGTACACTGCACTAATTTATAGGTGAAGCAACAGAGGCAGAAATGGCTAGATTATCCTGTATAAAGGAAAGACTTTTGCAAGTATTTTAAACTGATCACAAGTGGTAAGATAAGGATCCAGTCTCAAAAATTACTGGATTATGGAGCCCCATAAAGGGCATGGAAAATCTGATTATCTATGATGCTTCCAGATCAAGAACTTTGTTTTCAGAGGGTCCTGCTACATTTTTTTTCCCCACAGATATCAGAAGCTTAGGATACCTTAATATTTACCCACTGATCCTATGATCCTATGTGTGTGTGTGTTTAAAGTTTCATGGCACAAGACCTGACCTGTGGTGACAAAAGGTATAATGTTGGTTCAAGGGACAGGAAATACACTGAATGCTCCACGTGCACTGATTTCAGTGACAAGGGCATTCAGGCCTTGGCAAAAGTATTTCCAGCCATATGGATTTTAAATATAGATGTATGATTTAGATAATGTATGATTAGAATTTAAATTATTCTTCAAGAAAAGTTATCTTCACAAGGAAAATGAAACAATGAAGAAAAGGGAGTTTCTGCAATTGAAATAGAAACTGCATGCAAAACCAAGAAGGAAAACGGAAGCCAGACATAGACTTTTCTTCTGGGACCATGAACGCTCAGAATTTGATCCAAGAATCCGTATCACCTACATGTCAGTGGGGATGTACAGATTTGCAGAGATTTCTGTGGGAAGTTACAGAAATAAAAGGATCCTCTTGCAGGAACAGGCTGGAGGCTAGAAGAGCTCCCATGATACTCATGTATCTAATTAAGAACAGCAGATTGGAAGGGACTCGGGTCACTGAGTTCAGTCCCTTGTTTTTGCAGGCAGCCATGCCATGTAATCTTTTTCATATGCCACTCAGGCTCTGCTTATAATCAACTGGAGTTTTTTTGGTTTGGAGATTGGGGGGTTTTGGTGGTTTTCGCTCCTGGTGTTCTTGGTGGAAAGTTGTCATAGACTCTAATTTCTTTTAGAACTAGAAACGTTCTAACATCAGGAACAACTGTACACAGTTTGATTATACCCATCTGCTCTAGTGTTAGCATTTCCCTTAGCTTAAATAGCACTTCTTTTCCTAATATATTTATAGACTACAATCATATCCCTCTCTCTGTTTTTCCTGACTGTGCTGGCTGAGCTTTCTTGTTCTCCCTTATAGGATCCTTCCAACCCAGGACAATATGAGCATTTTTTTACACATCTTTCTTTTTGAATTAAGCTTTCTTAAGTAACAGGTAATCTGGCTGTACCCAGTGTTCCTGATGAAAACCATCAGCAACAATATTTCCCCAACAATGTTTTTGGAAATATCTTGACTGAAGTGGCATGATGCATTTAAGCCCATTTCTGTCACACACACTAAATGGAAATTTTGGAAAGAGTCCCACTGACTTCAGCCTTCAGCCCTGTCTGCTTTCTGTTTTCCAGTATCCAGACATCATTTTCCAGTAAAAATATTGTTTTCCCAAGTATTAAAAATTTGTATAATAACAAAAGCTAGCAATATGTATTTGCAAATAATTATCAAATGAAAAGCAGTAGTACTTGTAACCAGTATTGATAAGAGAGTTTTCTGAGAATACATGATAAGTTAGTTGCATTAAAAAACAAGTCTTTTCAAATTATTTGAGGAATAAATTATTTGACCAGCATTGATAACAATACACACAGAAGATTTATCACAAATAAGAATTAAAAAACCTCACTGTAGCTTACATGAAAGAATTCAGATTTATCTCACTGCTGGATGCTATATTTGGCATGAATTCCAAATTTGTAACAGGGTGGAGGATTTGATCAAAAGATCCAGAAAATTTATATGGGTAACCAAAGCCAATTTGTTTGGCAAAACATACAGATGATGTTTCTCTCACATTGCTTTGGGATTTTGGAAAACTTGCAGTATCAAAGAAAAAGTTTGTAAATAGTGTACTAAATGGTACACTGGAAGCAGCAAGTCATAAAAAGCTATTTTCTATAGGAATAAGTAAGCACAGAAGATGTAGGATTTGACTCAGCAAAGAATTTGTTTTGGTACACTCATAGTACAAAGTCTGGAATCTAAACATTGTGCCTCCATCTGTTACACTGCCCACTCTTTCAAAAGTGACAGCTGATACTTCGTACCAACTTGATATACCTCAAAGTGATATGGTACCTTTCTGATTCTTCTGAAAACTATGCTCTTTGGAGTATGTCCTAAACTGAGGCATCTCAAAGCACTAATAATACCTGAAAAAGTTGGTAAGCATGCTTAATACTTTCATATAGAAGTAAATACCTTCATATATTAATCAAACATCATTTCCTACTCAAGAAAAATGAAATAATAATCCAGCTACAGAATGTTGGTAATTATGAATTCTCATTTATGAGAAATTTTTTTTAACCAGCACCACTGGGCTGGAACGTGGACTTAATTGATTTGTAACATTTTTACGGCGAACTCATGCTTCCAGAATAATGCCACTAATTATACCATAAATCAGAACTGGTCCTGTATTTACTAGATTTGCTTACAAAAAGCTGTGAACACTTTTTAAAGACAGAGTTTTAAGCTGGAAGTCTCCCTACATTTCCTTCTTGGACAGTCACCCTATCTAATCAATAGACAGGATTAAAAGCTTCACGCTTTCTTCTAAAATCAAGCTGGTATTTGATATTGGTGCAATTGCCAATGCTAACTAACATTTGTCAGCTGGGGGGAGTCTCTGTTTAACTGGAGTGATGCTCTCTTGATCCTGGGAAAGTGCTGAGTTAAACTAGTTGTCAAGATAAAATAGACATGCTTTCAACAAAGAGATGTTGACAGTTTCTGATCTTATAATAGGCTTTCACTGCAATTACCAATATTGTCAGACATCAATTTTGTCTTTTGTTTTCCACCATGAAAAAGGAAGGCTATGTAGACATATGACTACGGTCAAATATCAGACTATTAAAAAAATAATACAAAGATACCCATTTTAATGTAATTATTGAAGGTCATGCAGAATTCCCAATATCATCTGCAACCTAGTCTATTCCTTCTCTAAAGACTTTCTCTGAAGTGTGGCTGACCTGGGAGGCTCGGGAAAGAGGCAGCCTACTGCCTTTGTCCTGGTTGCTGGTTTGTCTCAGCACTGCTTTGATTTAAAGCAAACCAGCTCTAACCCCAGCTTTGAGGCACTAGGCAGTAAAAACAGAACAAACAGTTTCAGCTATGGCTTATCCAGGAACTTAAAAGAAATGAGTTATGCTGTCAGTGAAAACTGCTTGAGCCAAAAAAATTTAATTTTTCATCTGTATTTGAATGCAGACATGCACAAGCTCAGGACACACAAGGCAGAGGAAGTGCATGTTATTTCATGAATTTGTTGTCAGCAGTAGCAGCAAGATACCCCTAAATGGAATTTGTGGGTATACTGAATACACGCCAGTGCTTCATCAGAACTGGACTGAAAGGTAAGTTGATATAAAAGCAACCAGTAGTAACCTAAGCCTTCTCGTCCTTCCTTGAAGGATGATTTCAGTGGGATCAGAGTTAGGCCAGTGCATGGCATAGTTGAAGTCTGTCTGGACTTCTGCTGCATTAATCATGGATCGCTCTGTCCCCCTTCTTTTCTCCTCTTCTATGCCCACGCTATCAGAGCTTCTGTTACTGTTCCAAAGGTGCTCCTGCTTTTAAAAATGTCCTCTGAGGCCTCCTTGCTTTTCCACAGGCATGGTTCTTACAGTAATAAAATCCTTCAAATCTAGTAGAACAGAATTGAATCTCTGGGAAGCCAAAGAATACTCCTGAATTTCCATGGTACCCTGAAGCAAGCACCAGAGCCCAGCAAAGAAACAATTCTCTTCCCAAAAGAACTGGCCAAGGAAGGGAGATCCAAGTTCCACAACATGTGAGGAGAATCAAGAGTCTGTAGTAATTGTACTATGGGAAGGAAGAGAGGAAAGAGGGAAAGACCTGGCATGACAGGAGGATTAGATGTATGCACTAGGGAGAAGGAAGGGCTTGATGCTCAGATAAGTGAATAAGTTCTGATTAATAAGCTTGAATGTACAGTCAGATGTACAGTCAAATGAAGTCTCTTGAGTGGATCTATCGTTTGTGTATACATCTCTGCATTAAAGTAGGATTAGTTCAGTGTAGCTATCCAGTGAAAACTATGCTGCACTGCAATTATAAACAATCAAAACCATTTGGCTTTAGAGTTGCTTGGCCAACTGTGCCAGTTCTGACTCAGAAATAAATAGGCCAGTTTTGCAGGGGGGGATGGGACACATGCACTAATTTTGCATATTAACAGGTCATATCTCACACTTCACATGGTTGTAAAATAATGTTATTAATTTCTTCCCTTTAGGATGCTATCTTATTTGATTAAAGAAAAAATAATTTTCTTTTAGTTTATATAATTTTTGTTTGCTGGTAGACTGAGCAGCATTAAACAAAGAACCAAATTATTCTCAGATCAAAAATCATGAACTAGGGCTTCCTTTTTGAAGAAAATTATCTCTTCTTGCCAAATGCTTTACATCTGAAATAATGGCTTAAATCTTGGCTGCACTTACTAGATAAGTCTTTTCTCATAACCTCTTCACAAAGTATTTTCAATCAATCCATTTATCCTATTAAAACTTCTCATGTAATTGTCAGCCCAGATATTTGATGCTGGGTTATAGACAAACTGGAGCATAACCAGAGCCACAAACTTCAAGGTCTGGTTCTGGACTCTCTTAAAACTCATTTTGTGGGTGCATTTGATTTGGCACCCTCTTCCTTTTTTTTTTTTTTTTAATCAGTTGTCTTGCCTGTTTTATTTTAAAGTCATTTTGCTCCTTTTATTTTTGTAGGCACAGGGAAGAAAGGAAATGAAATACTGTCAGAAATAATGAAGGATGCAATCAAACACTGTCATGAGAAAAAAAGAAGAAAATATGTTTCAACATGAGAAAGCCAGGCTTTCTCTTTCCTTTCATATTTAAACTGAAAGTATTTGTTGGTTGGATAATTTTGTTAATGTCATTTACCAGAAACAGCTGAGTACTGCATGCAATAAAATAATTAATGTGGGGTAAAGCAAAACAACCAGCAAAACCCATATTCCACTTAAGCTCTAAAACAGGACTTATGTAAAATTCAAAGGGTACATGGGTTTGTGTGAATCTTTCAATAGCTCTGTACTTCATTTAAAAGAACAGGGGGAAAAAATCCTATTTTATTTCCTTTCACATTTATAATTTAACTATTGTATTAGCTTCAACTTCAGAGAGACAGATGAACAGCCAAGCTAGAGTCAGCAACGTAGGTAGCATTACTGCAGTAATAATAACATAGTCTATCACAGAGGTATTCACCTGAAAGAGAGATCATTCTATCAGTGAGCCCTCATACTGATCTAAGAACTGCTGATTAAGGCTGTACAGATACTTTTTGCAGTTGCTGACAACTGCAAAACTTATAGCGTGACAATCTAAAACAATGTATGTCTTCAGTTTTTAGCAAATCAAAAGGGATGATGTATTTAATTTTCTTTTAGTTTTGATCTAGTGAAAGGGGCTTTTTGAATGACAAATATTTAGTTGGTTTTTTTCTATCTGAAATACTTTGTTTCCAAGTGTTTTATTTACCAAACTTCAGAAATAAGAGGCTACCACTTTTATGTAACTTTTCCTTGGGGATTTAGTTTGACTAGAAAACTTCACCTATATTAGCATATATCTATTAAATGTTTTCTTTCATAGTTTTTGTGAGCAAAGTTCTGACCAAGATGTTTGTCCAGATCTATTTCAATTTCACTTACTCCTTTCTGTAGACATGCAGTATCAAAGCATCAACATTTAGATCCAAAGACCATTCAAGAGTGCTGAGATGAAAGGATTCCACTCTATAACTTGGCAAGCCACTTGCCCCTCCCTGCTTCTATTTAATGGGGCAAATATTTGCTCTCTTGCATCAAACCCAGGGTTTGAAAAGGCACTTTGGGTCTGCAGCACCAGACTGAGAAGTGGAAGTCTGTCAGAGAAGTTAAATGTCTTTGGAAGACTTTAAAATATCTGCTACCAGAGAAAGCATACATGGTGGTGGCATACACTGGAGGTGAAATTTTGAAAGACAGGAAGAATTAGGTTCGTATGTGTCATTTATGCATTTAAATGAACTACTTTATTCGCACCATGCACTGCTGCCTTTCTAATACTGGGATTAAACAGTTAATTGCACTGTATTTTGTAACTGTAACCATGTCACAGGAAGAATTAAATACTCATTGTGACCACATGCCTCTTACTTTCTTGGACAAAACTGTTTTGTCTAACAAAAAAAGACCCATGTGTATTACTTTTTTTTGTTTGTTTGTTTCAATTAGCTTCTGCTTCTCTCCATGACTACCAGCATTTAGCTGAATACATACCACTGCTTTATCTTCAGCTTCATTCATTCAACAGACACTGAAGTGAAAAATACCAGTTACTTTTGCTGTAACGGACATGACCCCTACTTCAAGCTATATCTCTGAAAACATTTTGTCCTCCCCCTGCACTGAAGAGACAAGTTACATGCAGGCTCTGTAAATGTTACCCAGTAAAACTGAGGTGATAATTTGTTTACATTAGGTAGGATTTTTAAAATAAATTAACTGGTTTTGGAGCACAAACCCCATTGATTTTCACTAGGATTTAGACAAAAAGGCATTTTGGTAGAATTCCACCTAGAATGATTTTTCTGCTGTGCTATAGAGTAATTATGAATATTGCAGGGGTGGGGGAGGTAGGGAAATGCAGGCATACAAGAAAACAAACAAATGAACAAAAGCCCCAGGAGATTTTTAAAGAAAGCAAGCTGGTTTTGGAATAGGTATTCTGAACAATTAGTTATTTATTTGAAAGTTTTTAAATAAAATGTTCAAAATATATAATTTAAATGTGCCTCTTTCCAGTTCCAAGAGAACAAATGCCTGTATCACAACACTCACCAAAATTAGCCCACCAGAGATGGCAGGGATGTCACAAGCTGCAGACATTTTTCTCTTCCTGGAGAGGCTGTTGCACAATTAGGGGAATGTATACAGAGAGCATTTCTTCCTGTGTCTGCCTCTTTGCTGGTAGAGATCCCCCAAAGCCCTACTGCTGCTTCCAGCTCAGGCTGGTTCTCCTGTAGCATAATGCCATAGAGATGCCTTACAACTGCTGAAAGCTACCCAGAGAAGATACTCAGTTGTGTGAAATATGTCATCATGCCCAGTTCAGTTTGTAATCAGTTTTCAGGTAAGTGACAAGCCCTGATCCACTTCATTAACTCTTAAAAGCAAAAACAAGAACAAACTTAGAAATTAATCCCACTAGCATCACTTGCCATCCACATATTGTGATGTTTTGATGCGTCTTGCAAGTTACCAACATCATATGGCTGGCCTCGGCAGAGTGAAAAAAAAAACCAAACACCTCTGGCTTCTTAAACATTTTCATTTCTTTGTTAAAAAGGGAAAAGATATTTATGCCCAAATTAGGACACTGCTGAATCTAAAGATAACTTCTGTGGGAAATTTAAGTGGAAAGTAGCATGTGTCTATGAGAAAATGAGTGATTTGTAAGAAATTTTGTTGGCAGGAGCTCAGACACACACATTATACATTTCAATGGAACACTTAAACAAGGAATAAATTATTCTAAGCCACAGTGTATGTACACCTCTTCTTAGATAATTAAATTTCCTTTGTAATCAGCAGGTTAAGTCCTCTCTCCCGCATTCACACTATAATTTTCATTAATCGAGTGTACTGATTGCTTACATATGTGAGAAAACTATTGTAAGTATGAGAGCCACATTACTCATTTCCATGTTTTACACTTTACATATGCAACAGTTTGACACTGCAATGTTACTGTTGAATATTTACTTGTGCAGTTTCTCAAAACAGAATCCTCTGACAGACAGCAAGGCTTGTCTATCTTTCCCTCCACAAGTGGGAAAGGGCTACAGACGCCATTCCTGCAAAGCTCCATGTTATAGGAAATCTAACCCTACAAGGAAAAGAGAATCCAAGCAATGAAATTTTGCAGCCACACAAAGCTTCCACGTGAGATTCAGCAACTGGCCCAAAAGGCAGTTTTGTTGCTATTTTTAAGGTTAACATGACAGATATGCAGGGACTACACATAGTCCAGTGACATGCATCTTGATCACCATCCAGTGATGGATGATTGTTACAAGAAATTTTAAAATGCTATCTCTCTTCTTACTTCAATCAGTAGCTAGCAACAAATTCCTTTTTCAGCCTGTCTAATGAGATCCTTTCCCTCATCCTTCCCCAACTGCAAAAAAAAACAGTGGCTGGGAGGTGGGTGTTTTATTTCATTCCGTAGTAAATCTCTGAAAGAGAAGAGTACACTTGCTGTGCTCTTAGATACTTAGATTACTAAATCTGTCAAATTTTTAAACTTCCCAGGGGACAGCTTGTTTAATATTACGGGGTTTTTTTTTGTACAATGCAAAGAACGAAGAGGAATTTATCTAGCTTAAGGAATCTAGGTATTACTGTAAAACAAAAAAACAAAACATAAACCTCAGCTTTGCCACTTGCACATGTCAATTCTGAGGATGCAGCTATTGTGGAAGCTTCTGGAATAAGCAATTGCTGCAACCTATGCCCACTGAGGGCTTTGAATTTGACATTTTGACAGACAGCCAAAGTTGTGATCAAAACACTAGAATGAAAGGGTCACACCACCCTATTCTGTTTACTGGACCAGCTGCTGTTCCCATGTGAGTAACAGCAATGAGGCCAGCAAGCCCTGAACACTGCCACTTCCTTCCAGTGGAGACCTTGGGAAGGAGTCCTGAGAATGGTAAGCAGACAGAGCACTGCCAGAATTTGGTTGGGAAGAAGTCTGACATATCACTGAGGTCTTACATCTGATGTTCCCTACATACTGTATGTATACGGACAATTAGACAGAGGAAAATCTACAGGAGCTATACAAAAATCAGAATTTGGTTTTAATACACAATTATTAGCCCTAAGTGCTAAACAAACATTATTATATATATCATTCAATTTTTTACCATGAAAACCTTTTCCCTCTCTCAACAGATACCCTTTCAGACTTTTTTTAAAGAAATACTTTTTGCCTGAAGTTCTCATGTTTGGTCTATAGCCAGAGGAAATTATTTTGGGAAAGTGTGAGGCCACTTGGACAAGACATGCCTGGGAAACGGGACTAAAAAAAAAGAGGTGTTGTCACTTGTCACTTCAGAAAAAAGATTGTTTTCCCTCCCCCTTTTCTTGCACACAGGCATAACTTCAAAATCTGGGTTGGAAGAAAAATTCTAATAATTACCTTTTTAATTATATGAGAATGCACAGGATCTTCTCTCATAAGATGAAGCACAACTTTTGGAGACAATCACCAAACAGTTCAGACTACAATTTATCCATCATGAAGGGCTTAGCACCTACCATATCACTCCAGTATATATAATTTGGTATTAAAATCCCAGATGTTTTCACTCACTGAGGATTTACTATGCATGGGAACAGCCTGCATTAATATCCAGCTATCGAGATGATAGAAACTGCCCAGAGAAAGACCTCCATCACTATACTGCAATCCACACAAGAGAAGGAAGTTCCACAATCTGTCCAACCCATATAAAAAAAAACAGGGGGGTGAGAGGAATCACATGTCCCTGAAAAGTATTTGTAATTCCCCAGACTGAACACACATGCCTTACATCACATCTTTTCCCTTACCTCATGTAGCATAGAGTTTCAGCTACAGCCACGTAAAGTGTAATTCAAATTTACCTTGGCTGTGCAAGTTATCAGCTTTCAAGAACCATCTAAAGATTTAAGTGTCACTCAATCCTCTTCATGGTTTTATAAAAACTGTGCCTGGAAAATCTTCCTTTATAGGCTTTTTTAGACCAACAAGGAAATAAAGTGTAGAATATTTATATTTCTTAACTAAAAGACACAGAGTGACTAGTAAATCTCTAAGCAAGAAGGATCACCTTGACACCTTGTATTCAGACACAAGGAAAAGGCCATTTTTTCCCTCTGGCCATTTACAGCAATTTGTTGTACTGGGGCTAGGAAGTTGCAGCTCAGTGTAGATGAGGGAATCAGGCTTGCAGATAATTAAATAGACAGGAAGAGCATGTCCAACATCATAATCTTTGACATGAAAGGGATTTATAGTGCAGGCAGGGAAAGATGAAGGTACAAGATAGACACAGGCATATGAGCATCTTACTCTTTCTACACTTTTCCAACACGTTAAAAGGATAAAACATATGCATGGCAAAAGGATAAAACAAAAACCATGTCCAAGTCCCCTGAAGTGGTTCCCTAGTTACAGGCGTACATCCTCTCACAATGTAGGGGCCCACAGATGCCAAACTGAACGAGCCAATACAGCTGGGAAACAAGCAGGGAAAGGCTGCCCTGTTATCCCCAGTCCTCCAGGAACTGGGACACAGTGAGAAGCCAGGGTACAGTCAGAGAAGCATAAAGAACTGTTTATTTTGTAACTGTGCCACAATATTACATCATCTCCCTTACTAACAATATTATTTTGCCCCTAAATATCATTCCCTTACATGCTCAATTTCGTGGTTCAGACTCAACAGTAAGCATTCATATCTAGGTGTAACTGCAATACAGCTGTGATAGAAGCTCTGCAAATGCCCAAAATGGACAGAAGCCCATGTAGTTTTCTCTCTCATAAATACTCACTTGTTTAACTCTATTTCCAGTGACATTTTCATTACTTAACAATTCCATAAACACATTTTTAAGATTCTCGCTGGGGCTTTTCTTACACTAAATGCTTGCATGTGTGTATTTTTGTGTATGTTTGTTTTCATAATAAACTTTCCAGTGTACTATTCTTTCTGACTGCCTGATGGTCAGGAATGACTGTCCTGTACGGAGTTTTGTCCTCTACAAGCCTTTTCAGTAACACACAAAATTATATCCAGATGAATTAATTGACTCAGTGCTTGTTTTGTCAGCTAGTACCCTACCTTAATTCAGGCCTCTATACACATTACTGTGTACAAACACAAACTTCAGTTTGAAGTCAGAATACAGGGCACAAGCCACTTCACAAGCCTGCACATACGGATACATCAGGTTCTCTGCACTTTGGTTCACAGACCAGGATATTTCACCCAGACAGCAGTGGTATTGGGTGAGGTCCTGTCTCCTGGTCTCAGCTGAGACAGAGTTAACTATCTTCCTGTAGCTGTCTAGGAAAAAGACAGCTAAGAGAAGGTACAGTAGTGGTCCATAATACCACAACTGTTCCAGGGAAATTATGACTGCTCTTCATTCTCTCTTCTACACAAGTACTATGGGGCATAGTTGTTATTCAAATTCAAATTCTTCAGGTCACTCTGACAGTAATCAAGAAAAGTCAAAAGCATTTGGGAAAAAACAAAATCTGTTTCAGAAATACGTGCACAATGTGCTAGGAGCTCTCTGGAGAAAACTGATAAAGTTATGCCAGTTATAATAGTAGAAATGCCTTCTTAAGTTTTTTTGTTTTTTTTTAACTTAGGGGGATAAGTGGGACCCCAAGCAACAGGTGCCATTACAGAATTAGACTCAAGTGTCTAACAGGTGCAAACAGAACCTGACTTTTGAGAAAAGGTTTAAAAATGGCTAATCAGGTAGGAAGACTCTGCACAGCATGGAAAAATATAAAAGTTATGAGAGTGCGCTGCAGAAAGACAGCTGTATTGCAATAGCCATATTTAGGATCAGTTAAAAACAAGAATGACAAAAAAACACCTTTTGTCTAATTTACTTCTTTAAAATAGTTGGGAAAAAATCATCAGATTCTGATGAGCAAGCATCAAGTCCACAAAAAAACCACCAGCAAGCCCCTTGTTCCCAGATCTTTTGCTCATTGACAGGCTGAGCAGGTAGTCCACGAAGACATCTGGGAGGTCTCCACAGCAATTTAAAGCCCTGTTGTACACCTGGGGATGTACAACCAGATCTGTCCCACATCTACACAGTGCTTTTTAAAGAGATTTATTTTCCCATCTTCTCCCCCATTTAACCACTATTTCAGACATGTTAGAAGTTAGTTCAGATTATACTCCACTATTGTCCAAAAATAATTCTAACAATGCAAAAATACTCCAAAATCTTTCGAACATTCATTGTACTCACTGTCAAAGGATCATTCTTAAAATATTTGAAAGCAGGTTGTGTCATAATGGCAAATACAACATTTTGTTTGTGTTCTCAGATAGCACAAGGTATCTTTGTGACACGTGCGAGAAAGAAAATGAGAGCAATGAGAATGAGAGAGAAGGGGAGGAGACCGGGGAGGAGACCGAGGAGGAGGGAGGCAGATAGGCAAAGAATGAAGAAAAAAACAAATGGATGGACAGACCTTTGGAATTACCAGCCTTTTTTCTAACATTTATTCAGTTCTCTCTTACCTACAGATTGTAGACCTAGCGTTGCTTCCATTTCTATGAGTTTATTTATTCCCTCTTTTCCTCTCCCTGTATTTTGTATGAAAAATTCTACCACTCTGGGAAGAATTATTAAAGAAATTAACTGCTCTTCTAGCCTTTTAAACTGTCTAGAACTGTGACTTTCAGTTACAGTCTCCATTACATGGTCAATAATAAGCTAGATTTGTACTTTGCCTTTTGTTGGTCCTGAAAAGCCTACAGCATGCAATATTTTCCCCTTTGCCTCCCTTTATTCCCTTTGCAGAGAGACCTTCTGGGTGCCATGGAACAGGTTCAGTCTCACAGAACCTGACATGCAGCCCCATCTGTACGGCCCACATGCCTCCCTTAGCCCACGGTGATTTTTCTGAGCCCCTGCAGCACAGAACAACACTCCCCCACCACCATAAAGAGGAAATGTAAAACACATGTGCAGCCCAAATCTCTCTTCCCAATGATTCTTCATTGTTTATTTCACTGTATTGACCCTAATTTCATTTGCTAACCATTTTATTGTGAGTAGGTACCACCTCTCCCTAATAAAATGGCAAAGAATCAGTTATAAGTCAATAGAAAATTGAATTCCAGATACAACTGAAACTTCAAATATACTTCCAAGTATCCTAAGTTTGTACATAGATTGAGATCCATATTCCAGAGTCATGTCTTAATTTATGACCTAAATAAAGATGCAACAAGTTTTACTTTCTAAAAAATGTTTCCTTGCCAATGTTTGTTTGCCTTGATACTGAGCAAGCAACAGACAAACCATCAGATAGTTCATTTGAACAACAAAAATGGCTAACTTACATTGTTCTGCTAAGAGATCTCTACAGGCAGTCACACACATGCACACAATAACTCTGAGATGCGGCAGTTTATCATTTACTTTATTCTACAAAACTAGAGAGTATCAGATGATGTTTCAGAAACAAATGCAGTGATTTTTTTCAAAACTGCTTACTACATTCTGATACTGAACATGAATTCCCATTTTACACCTGGATTCCTCACAATTTGGGTATTAATGTCATATATGAAAACCTAGTTTTGCAGCATCCCACTCATGTACTGAAAGTCTTTACATTAGTTAAGAAGACAAAGGACTCATAAACCAAGCCTGCTTTCTTCTCTTATTAAAAGCAGCAGTGGGCCATCATGAGAATCAAACTTGTTATCTAGAAGTATAGTAATTTTCTCCCATATCATCTATGCTATTAATTCACTACGGATATTAACCAGATCAGGGGAGGGGGGATTTAAATTGTTGCAGGAAGAGGAAGGGAACTGGAAGGTATGGGAGAGAGTAATTTAGAAATTGCAACAGCATTTTATTTGTTTCCCAGTTTTCCGAGATTTAGCTGACTTCTGTGACACAAAGACAATTTTAAGTGGGCCAATGTTTCTGAAATATCTTAAGATATAATTTAGAAAAGATCTTTAGCATATTTTTTCTTTTTCCAAGCAATGTGAAACTCTTTATTAACTTCTCTACCAATAATGAGAGAGAAATATATGGACACAGGAGACAAAAATATAATCAGAAAATAACCATATAATTTTTAACAAAATTAATGCAAGCTAGTACTAGTAGGGGAAATAATCTGAAACACAAGGACTGAACACAGGGGGAACCTGGAAATAGTAATCCTGAATTATTCTGAAGTGAAAATAAATACTGAGTGTGCTTGGAGAGTTCGTGGGAATAACTTAGCCCCTTTTAGTTCAGAATCAATCACTGAAGAGACTTTCAGCATTGAAAATTATTTAAGTAACTTCCTATATGAACATGTTCCACTTTAATGAACAGCACACAAATTTTTCGTAGTCACAATGGCCTGAAGTACTTGCTATTCAAAGCATGCAATCAGTCATTTATAGTGTTTGATAATGATTCTCACACTGTCTGGATAACTCCCAATGCAACACAGAAGTCCTTAGAGTTGGCTGTACAAATGTTCCAATGTAAACAAACAGACTAGTTGAGATCCTTCTGTAAATAAAAAATTTATATGATCGCAAACTCTGCTCTTTGTTGATCCAAATTTTGACTTTTTGTTTGCCTCTTCCTCTTTGCAATGCCTTTTTACAAACTTCTGAAGCTGTTAATGTTCCTCCTGAATTTTATCTTTCAACTAAACAACCCAAGCTCTCCTACATCTCCTTGTAGGTAAGAAGTCACAGATCTCTGATCATTCTTTTTGCTGTATTCAGAATTCTCTGCTATTATTGCCCATATTTTTAGAAGTGGGATGCCTGAAGCAGGTCCTTGTCAGCACTGTGGAGAATATGAATATTTGCATATGTAGGAGGACACCTTTCTGCAGAAATTATCATGCTCTAATGTGTACTTACGTACTCATGTGTTATGTGAACAACCAAATGTGAGCAGAGAGAAGGTAGTACCCCAAATATTCTGATGGTGAAAGCCAGAATTGGTCTTTTTTTTTAGTTTCAATAAAATAATTTTCTGTTCTCTGAATATCCATAATATATATTTTGGATTTATTCAACCTGCATTTTTATGAACAAATTGAATGGCAATTAATGAATAATTGATCAAAAGGAATGCACTAAACTCATTTAACTACTGGGCACTTGTTGAGCAAAAATTCAAATGCTCCACCTAAAGAAGAGCAGGGTGTTTAATACTTGGGGAGGTAAATTATGAGCTATGAGCCACCTCTCTAATGACTCACTTCTAAGCCATTCTGCATCAACACAGTATAGGACAGCTAC
Source organism: Pterocles gutturalis (assembly GCF_000699245.1). Taxonomy (NCBI): domain Eukaryota; kingdom Metazoa; phylum Chordata; class Aves; order Pterocliformes; family Pteroclidae; genus Pterocles; species Pterocles gutturalis. The sequence goes on from NW_010115529.1 coordinate 28,905, forward strand.
AGATGAACATGCATACATAAAAATACACACACAGAGCCCCCAATGCTAAATCAAATAATTATATGGAAACAATACTCAGAAACTCATATTTGTTCTTACTAAAAAGTCACAGATTCTTTCCTCACACATATTATAATTTATTCTCAATTGTCTTTAGGAACGTGGAAAATATTATGCCATGAAATGTTATTTGGGAGCACTGAGAAAGTTAAATGCTTATGTTCAGTAAAGACCCTTGATCCCCCTTCTGCAGCCAGTGTACATGATGCATATAGTTTAAAATGACAGGTTTAAGTATAACTTCATTCCCATTTTACTTACTAACCAATCTACAGATTGTGAATGGTTCCCAACTCTTATTTTTAAGTAAATAAATTAAATTGTGACCAGTCAGTCACAATCGGAATACACTGTTCCCTTTCCTAAAGATACAAAGTTCAGTCAAACAAGAAAAAAAAAGATCTCTTGAGGTTCCCTCCTAGTTCCTGACTCTCACTAGTCTGGAAAAAATATGCTGAAGTAACACGAGCTCACATTTGCACATGGGGACTTCCATTTTGACTGAGAAGAAACATTATATAGATATAGTGATGTTAGGGTTTTTTGACAGAATTGCTACAGAATCTACATATTATACAGCAATTCTGACTGTATCAGTTTTACTTGCAGAGAATATATTGGTAATGCACACTGCTTCTCAAGATTTGCCCTTTTACTAGTTTGTTGGGGTTTTTTTTTAATGTGATAGGGCCATAGATTTGTTAGTAGTTTTAAAATCATTTACCAAATTCAGCATCTGGGCTAAGACCTATTGTAGGGACCTTATTTATAAAAAAACAAAAAAACAAACAAAAAAAAAAAACAACAAAAAAAACCAAAAACCAGACATCTCTGAAGTACAACCATATTTGAATTCTGAACTTGTCATCTTGGAAAGCTGTGAACTTCTAAAAAAAGTTATGACAAAAATAATAAGATCAGCAAATTTCTGGAGTGCAATCTGACATTGGCTCTGTCTTGTCTCCCTCTGTAGATTATTCCACAGTCAAAAGCTTTGATCAAGTACACTTCTTCTCTAGTTCTAATGAACTTCACCCTGAAATTTACTGTTCCAAAATCATAAAGTTGGCCTACAGAGACATGTTTGGAAAGGCTTGGTCCTCATCACAATGAGGCCTTGAACTGAACACCATGAAAAAACAAAATAAAATCACTTTTTGCTAACTGTTACAGCGGTGTAACAGTAACAGCGGTGATTGCTGTTACTGTACTACTTCATCACCTGCAGTATAGAAGAATAACACATTAAAATGTTTTTGCTGGGCAGAGAAAATTAATTTGAGGGCAAGAATTGGAATAGAAAGTGTAAGACAAAAAGCCCTAAGGGTGTTTTAGAACACCCTTAAGCAAATTGTACAAAACCTAAACTCCCTTTAAAAAAAGAGTGCATTACCTAGCCTTCAAGTTACCTGCAGCTTTGTCCCAGTTTTATTTCATTTATTGCAATTAGAGAAACGCTAAAAAATTTCATTTGCTTCAGACAACCTGACTAACTTAAAAATATATCCCAATTCTCCAGCATGGAAACAGTATGACAAAGTCTCTGTAGACTTCCAGCAGTGCAGCTTATCTTCTGAGATGCAAATACCAAAACAGCTCAGCACATGACTACTCTGTTGTGCTTTTCTTGCTTCCATAAAACTAAGCAAATGATTTCAATTAATATGAAAGTGTTCTTAAAGAAAAAACATGGAGAAAACCAGATGATGGTTCCAAATTATTACCAAAGTACACGTGACAAAGTCTTCCTCATCCAAAACCACACATCATAAAAGCCTGAGAAAGACTGCAGTCATGGTATTTCCTCCACCACCAGAAAAGTACAGAGAATCCTGTGAGAAAGCTATTCCCATTGTTCCTGAATCAGATGTTATAAATAAGTATCTCTGACTTCAGCCGACTATCCAGAACCAAAAACTGAAAAAGGACTTACCCCCAGAATTTCTCTAGAATGGTTGGATAATGTTTATCAGGCAGAATTGTGATAAACAATGTCACATACACACAAATGCAGGATAACAAATACATCAGCATTTTACACCGACCTCCTCTTCCCTGAATGGTTCTCTATTCAGAATTACCTCACTTTTGCTGCATGATAAGAATATGCAGATAGGAGTTGCCAAACAGCAGCTGACTTGCCAAACGGTCTACTTCCTTCCATAGTCAACTGTGTACATCTGATAGTTCATTTCTAAAGACCTCTGTGAAGAATTGCCCTAGAATTGTTGCTGAGAAGCCTAATGGAGCTACAGAGAGCTGATTCCATTCATTTACAAAAACAACACAACACACAAAAAAACAGCAAAATAAAAAGCTTCTTTAATTCATGTAAACTTCATCTGAGGACTGTGGGACAAAATTATTTTGGCTTAGCGTGTATTTAAATATTAACATTAACATACAAACATTGAACTGTTTGAGTAAAAGTAACACTTAGACACTCCATCCAGTCCAACATAAACAGAAATAAATGCTTTAAGATATGAAGTGCCTTTGCATTTGGATGGAGCAGAAAGCTTTTCACATAGCATGCTATGCTCAGACTTGAAACTTCAGTAATTCAGCCTGCCTTTTCTTGTTGCAACTGTGCAAATGACAGATCCTAGCTAGAAGAGTTCTTGTACTTTTGTAAAATAAACAACCCTGAACTGAGCACTTACAGAAATAAAACAGTGTCAAGTTCTCTATAATTTTAAAAATTTATAACACTGAGTTCTGATATGGAAACGGGACTTTAAGCAGTTTGATAAACAGTCTAAAATTATTTTAGTGCAAGAAAGCCACATTGTTAGATTAGTGACTTTCCAGCATAAGTCTACACATCTGCCATAAAAGAATGCAGGGTCTGTACAAGATGCACTTCTCCTTCTCTGGCAGTGGAAGCACACTCCTATTACAAAGGTACAACAGTTTTGAATGCTTCATCCCCCTGACACTAATATAATTGGTCTGCAATAGTAGAAGAATTATCTGATTAATCACATGCAATATTCTTTTCTTTTACAAAAGCTCCTCTTAATGTCTAGGCCAAAGGGGGATCAGAGATGAGGAAAACAGGAAAAATCTTTCTGCAGGTTGGTTGGTAGGTTGCTACTAAAGTCTCTCTAAGAGACAAAATCAAGTTAAAAACAAACTTACCATTATCATCTTAAATGCAAAAGGTCTTGGTTAAGTAGGTGATTAACTTACTCTCTTGTAATTGGTTTCTCTAGTATTACTGAATGCATTACAGTACATTAATGAAGGCTACCTAAAGGTTTGGATAGAATTAAAAAAGTCAATATTGATCTAACTCCTCCAGTATTAACACAAGCGGGGGACACCCTGGGAATGTATCCATTATGCAAAATGAGATAGGTTAATAAAACTAAAGAAATTATTATAAACTTCAAAGAGTTGTCTTAACTGAACGTCTATAATTAGGAAAAAGCCTTTGTCCAGAATATAATACATAGAAATTATCATTTTCTACTCATTCTTTCAAGGTAACATTTTGAAGTTTAACAAGAAAAGGGATTTTTCCAGATGAAACACCATGGAAAAAAAAGAATAAAGTATCCATTTGGGAATGCATGCATAAATGCTGATGTGTCATGAAATGCTCATTTTGTATTCCGTTTCTCCTCCTGGTGAATGTGGTGGCAAGCAAGTTTCTTACTCGATAATAAACCAATGCTTTGAAAAAGCGTAACCCCACTGAAATTTGAGTGTTATATCTGTTCACTAGCAGTGTCAGAAAAACTTCCAATCTGTACTAGAACTTCTTTTGATCCAGCTTCTGCCTGGTAGTAATGATACCAGTGGTTTTCTATGAAAGATCAGAGACGTAAACTGGACAGAGCACTCAAATGTCTTCTTAATCATAATGCAAATGTGAACTCGGGAGGACTTGTTTCCGGAGTTCACTGCTCTTTTGGAAGCTCATTAAAGTATTTTGCTTAAAAAAAAATAATAAAACAAATTAAAAAAAAGGAAAGAAAAACAAAGAAGTCTATTAAATAACTGTGGTAGTTCTTAACTTGAATTTAGCCTATGGTTCTTGGTAACAAGTTAGCACGGTTTAACGTCTGCACTAGAAAAGAGTAATGGAAAGATTGAACTGTGAACCAAAATGAATAAAAGACTTATTAGAAGTTAATAAATAATAAAAATAATGGAATCTAGTCAACACTTGCAAATGGCATTGAGCTGACAGGCTCTTTGCTAACACTCCATAGGCCTCTGATCCGTTATAGTGAAGTAAGAAACCTGAAAAAGATGGAAGGATTGAAATGCGACTCCACTGAAATCTGTGTGAGCATTGACAATCATATCTGTGCTCACACTCTGATTTTTCCATGGTACAACTGAGAACAGGAGCTGGGCTGCTTCCGCTACACCATATTCTCAGGAGTTGGGATAAATAATATCGTGTCGCCCCCAATACCAAAATCTGATGCAATTCGAAGTGTGGGTTGTTATTACAAGATGTATTTTAGGTGTTCTCTGCAAAATTTACACATGTCCACTTCCATAACAATTTATGCCCATTTTGATTTTCAAAAAAAATCTCAGTCATTAGACTTTAAAAATAATTTTGCCGATGACCAAATGTGCAATAAGGCTCTTTTTTCCTTAGTCCTGAAGAAAAAATTGTTATGATGTTTGGGATCAAACTCCTATGGTTTAGTGATTTGCTCATACTACTATGCAGTTTGAACACTGATAAAGATAAACAATTTAATTCTGTCTCTATATGGCTTTTTTGTGTAGGAGAGGAAAGAATTTATTAATGACATAAGCAAGGTAGCAAAAAAGGTGTATTATTTCAAAACTGATTAATTGTGTAGTTACAAAGTGAGACATCTATTAAATAAGGCATGAGATGTGGTAGAGACAGATTAGAAAACATTAACATTTTTATTCAAATTCTGATTCACTCCCTTTTTAACTTCAGTGTCACTTGGCCAAATATTTCCTTTGATCAGAAATATATTTTCCCAAGGATGCTATATTTCATTTGAAACAGAGCACAAATTATCTTTATAAAATAAAAAACACAATATAATCTTTTGGCAGAGAAATTTAAAAGAATATATATTACAGCCAAAATGTGTGCCACTTGGCTTCATTAAACTTTCAGGAAATTTATTTAAAAGAAAAATACTCAAAATGCACACACAGAATGCATAATACTGCCACCAAGCACATTTTGGTGGAACTGAAGACAAGTCTTAATCTTCAATCATACGTTAAAAGTGAAAACTTTTAACTTGAAAACTACTTATTTTTCAGAAATACTGAAACTGCACAAACACTCTAGATTTGAATACAGGCACACTTCACCAACTTTGATCATCCCCTGGGCCAAGGCCCCAATCTCTTAAATGCAGAAGAACTGAAACCCAGCTAATCTGAACTCCTGTAAAATATCACCTGAGTGAAACTTTACTCAATATTTTTGTACAGTAAAATAGGACTGTGTGGTTAATAAGGTACCTCAGAAGATCTCTAATCAAATATATTCCCTGCTTGAAGGAGGGTCAACCATAAGGTCAGACCAAGCTGCTCAGGGCTTTATCCACTTTGTTCTTGAAAACCTCCAAGGGTGGAGCCTGCACAGCCTCACCAGATAACCAGCACCACTGCCTGATTGTTCTTGCAGGGAAAAAGTTTTTTCTTATATCCAGACACAACCTCCCTTCTTTCAGCTTAGGCCTGGTGTCTGTTGTCCTCTCACCAGTGTGAAGAGCTAAGCTTCACCTTCTCAATAATCTCCCCATAGGTACTGGAGGCTGCTGTTTGTTAGATCCCCCCAAAACCAACTGTTGTCCAGGCTGAACAAGCCCGGTGCCTGCAGTCTCCCCTCAAAGTGCAAGCACTGCAGCCCTGAAGACAATCTTGATGGCCCTCCACTGAACTCACCCCACTTCATTGATATCTTTATTGCGCCAGGAGGCTCAACATTGGACATAGTATTTAAATGTTCAATTTGGCTTATGCTATATTATATACCTTCTAGAAAAACAGACAGTCTTTAAGTTAACGCTGTCAAGAGTTGCTCTGTTAAAAAAAAGCACGTATCTTTTTTCTATTTTGATACGGTAAGCATCAACCTCAGCTAGTGAATCCCAGTGAAAATTCCAGAGTTGACACATAGATATAGGAATTCAGTAACTGTAGGGGATAAATTATGCAACTGTAGGCTGTATTGATTGATCTAATACTAGCAGCTTCATTCCCTTTTCATTGGTGGACGCATCTCTAAACTGAATCAGCACAGCCAAGATGCACACAAAATGGCATTAGTGATGGCTATAGTATGTTCTGTATCAATTCTTTTTAGGTTTTTTTGTTTCAATTCTGCCTCTGTCAGGTTATGTGCTAAAGAATGAACATAGCCATACAGGAGGAAACACTACCTGAGGCAGGCATGTATCTTTTAAATGTGCTTCCTCCACACGCAGATTCAAGCCTTGGTGTATGTTTATCTAGAATGCAAGATCTGCACTCTCAAAATGTGTCCTGAGTTTGTATCGTATATTGGATTGGCATACAGTGGTTTTGTAGCCAGACCATCTAACTGGCCCTAATCTATGGATGCAAATCTGAAAGGCAGTATCAGACAGATTCTAGGTATCATGCAGAGAAAACAAATTTAATTGAGTTGGCACTTCTAAAACTGTCAACTCTTTACTCTCCCCTCTAGGTGTGTGAATCTTTACTGTCAAAAAAACCAACAATGCTCTATAAAAACTGCAACACTGTCACATTTAATTCTTTAAAAGGCTAATTTGCTGGAAAGACTTCTGATAAAATTTACAATGATGGGAAGAATGACAGAAGACAGAATGTTGCCCAAAACATACGTTAATAAAATATACTACTGGTCAAATGGAGAAATTGTTCATGCCTTTGGCCCTAAGATGAAAAGAATAATATATTCACATGAGGACTTTGTAGGTTAACAGAAATTTACCTGCAGGCTGTTCAGAATATTTTTCTATCAACAAATGTCACAACAAAGCTCTGAAATGCCTTCCTCCTTCTTTAATTATGACATTTTAAAAGCTATAGCTGAAATTCGTAAGACATAACTTTTACCTTGTGAGGTTACTATTACCTGTGTTATCCCGCTTTACAATAGGAAGTCTCTCGCTAATTCTGTCTGGTTTGTGTTTAAAAAAATGGTGACATCTTGATTGTGATAGCTAATCTTCTGCCATCACCACGCTATCTAACTGTTTGGGGACCCTCTTCCTTTAATACTGCCAAACAGCAAGTAGCCACCTACTCGAGCTGTTGTTGTGATGCTACATAGATAGTCTATTCAGGGTGATTCTTTCTGCATCCACCCCCAACACATTCAGCCACATTACTTTAGGTCAGTTACATTCAGGGCAAACTGGGAGTAGTCATTTAATTCCTTTATTGAACAAATGCATGAATTTTGGCTTATCTCCTTTTAAAAGACCTAGAATGAAATGCCTGTCAAACAACTATAGTTTTAACCTGTGTTTTAAGGATGATGCCACCTCTGTTAATAATTGTTCTTTGACATACACTTTGTATGCTGGTACAAATTCAATTTAATAGAAGACTCACTGAAGAGCAAATCTGCATAGTTCCCAAAAGTGTGGTTAAACAATCTATCCAAGCCTAAGGTACTTTCATGAAGATGATTCCCTTACTAACAGTTCTATTCTGTACTACAGGTGTAGCCCTACCATCAAGTAAAGCAAATATCTGATATGGATCTTGGAAAGCACAGGCTAGCTCAAATAATTGTGGGAAGCTCATGGCAAACCAATCTGGACATTTTAGGACAAGAATGGAGTAAGAGGGCTAGAGCACTAAAGTGTCCCTTGAAAGAATAACTTTATTTTTAAAAGGCAAATGGAAAATGAAAGGCTGGACATTGCTCCTAGACATAGGAAAATTACAACCCTTCCTGCCACGTGTCCTGCCACTGTCCAGCCTGGCAGCATGCCCTGAAATCCAGTCAATCATGTGATAACCTAAATTAAATTTCCCACAGATATGTTGGTAAAGTTTTTCATCTACTAAAAATCTCATTAGGGAAGATAAGCAATGCAGTAACTAGAAGATCCCAGGCCTGTGACTAATATACTAGTCTCATCAGGTAATCTTCCATATAATTGCATCATGGTGGTGCTTCAATAATCATCAATATGGGTCTAATATTTTTTATCTATTTTATGTGTTGGTAGGTTTATTTAACACTTGTAAAGTGCTTTAAGATTCCCTGAAGGAAAGACCTAAAGAAAAGCTTCTTTAATTCTTCTCTTCTAGAAATATAAAAAGGTAAGGCTACCCTTGAATTTGCAGTACAGTAGGACACATGATCAGTGTGCACAACCAACAGGCTATGGAGGGGTTACACTGAGCTGGCTTGAGTATTGACTCACTTCTGAGAAGTGAAGTGGCACTTAGCACCTGAAGTTTAGGGTCAAGAGCTAAAAAATAAAAAAAGAAAAAAACCCATACAGCTAGTCCTCTACAATTAAACTTTTGATCTTTCGAAGGTACTGAGTTTATAGAAGTATACACTGATTTTAAAGGGGACTTACAGAAAGCTCAGCAATTTTGATACAGTAAGAGCAGTTTAATCATCAGATAAGGACATGGGTATCTATTTACTCTCTAATTTCTGAAAACTGTGACCCAGAATTCTCTAAGTAAAAAACCACCTGATTATTTAGATGTTAGTTGAGTAGAATTACAGTTTGTGTACATTATTTAATCAATTGAACCACTGCAAGGTGCCATATTTGGACTGATTACATAAACTTACTGCAGTAATTTGTAACTTGCTTTCCCTATTCCCATGTTACCGTTACTTTGTGTAGCGTTCCTAAAGGCACACTGTAATCCCTTCAGAGCAGAAACTAAGTTATTAATGAGACCTGTAAAAATACATTGAGTTCTGCAGAAATAACAAAACACAAATCCCTGTACTGAGCAGCCAGAGATCAGGTCATGAAAGCTAAAACCCTGATAGAATTAAATTTGGCCAAGGAAGTCAAGGACAACAAGAAAAGCTTCTATAGCTATGTTAGTGATAAAAGAAGACTAGGGAAAATGTGGGCCCTCTCCAGAAGGAAATGGGAGACCTGGTTACCCAGGATATGGAGAAGGTTGAGGTACTCAGTGACTTTTTTGTCCCAGTCTTCACTGGCAAGTGCTCAAGCCACACCGCCCAAGTCACAGAAGGCAAAGGTAGGGACTAGGAGAATGAAGAGCCATCCACTGTAGGAAAAAATCAGGTTTGAGATCATCTAAGGAACCTGAAGGTACTCAAGTCCATGGAACCTGTAGAGATGCATCCGCAGGTCCTGAGAGAAATGGCGGATGAAGTTGTTAAGCCACTATCCATCGTATTTGAGAAGTCATGGCAGTCTGGTGAAGTTCTCGCTGACTGGAAAAGGGGAAACATAACCCCCATTATTAAAAAGGGAAATATGGAAGACTGGTGGAACTACAGGATGGTCAGTCTCACCTCTGTGCCTGGCAAGATGATGGAGCAGATCCTACTGGAAACTACGCTAAGGCACATGGAAAATAAGGAGGTGACTGGAGACAGCCAGCATGGCTTCATTAAGGGCAAACCATGCCTGACAAACTTGGTGGCCTTCTACAATGGGGTTACAGCACTGGTGGTTAAGGGAAGAGCAACTGACATAATCTACCTGGACTTGTGCAAAGCCTTTGAAACTGTCCTACATGACATCCTTGTCTCTAAATTGGATACACATGGATTTTATGGATGGACCACTTGAGGGACAAGGAATTGGCTTCATGGTTGTACTCAAAGAATTGCGGTGAACAGCAACAGCTCAATGTCCAAGTGAAGACCAGTCATGAGTGGCATTCTGCAGGGATCAGTACTGGGACCAGTGTTGTTTAACATCTTTGTTGGAGACATGGACAGTGGGACTGAGCACACCCTCAGCAAGTTTGCTGACAGCACCAAGCTGTGTGGTGCAGTCCACATGCTGGAGGGAAGGGATGCCATCCAGAGGGACCTGGACAGGCTTGAGAGGTGGGTCTGTGCAAACCTCATGAAGTTCAACAAGGCCAAGTGCAAGGTCCTGCATGTGGATCAGGGCAATCCCAAGCACAGATACATGCTGGGAGGAGAATGGATTGAGAGCAGCCCTGAGGAGAAGGATTTGGGGGTGTTGGTTGATCAGAGGCTGAACATGAGCCAGCAGTGTGCACTTGCAGCCCAGAAAGCCAACGGTATGCTGGGCTGCATCAAAAGAAGTGTGATCAGCAGGTCGAAGAAAGTGATTCTCTCCCTCTACTCCGCTCTCATGAGACCCCACCTGGAGTACCGCATCCAGCTCTGGGGCCCCCACCATAAGAAGGACATGGACCTGTTGGAGCAAGAACACAGGAGGGCCATGAAGATGATCAGAGGGCTGGAGCACCTCCCATATGAGGAAAGGCTGAGAGTGCTGGAATTGTTCAGCCTCGAGAAGAGAAGGCTCCAGGGGGACCTTATAGTGGCCTTCCAGTACCTGAAGGGGGCCTAGAGGAAAGCTGGGCAGGGACTCTTTATCAGGGAGTGTAGCAATAGGACGAGGGGTAACTGGTTTAATCTGAAAGAGTGCAGATTTAGACTAGATATTAGGAAGAAGTTTTTTTTTTTACTGTGAGGGTGGTGAGGCACTGGAACAGGTTGCCAAGAGAAGCCCTGGATGCCCCATCCCTGTAGGTGTTCAAGGTCAGGTTGGATGAGGCTTTGAGCAATCTGATCTGGTGGAAGGTGTCCCTGCCCATAGCAGGGGGGTTGGAACTAGATGATCTTTAAGGTCCCTTCCAATCCAAACCATTCTATGATTCTATGATTCTATGATTCTATGAACATGACTTTTTTTCCCAATTAGTTGCAATAATGTAGAAGTTTCCCTATCCAATGGCAACCTGATACCTTCAAGAACTATTAGCAATTTAACTAGTCCTTTTCAGATTAATAATTCTAAATCTCACAGAGGCTACATCACCAAGGTTATGCAGATGCTTCTGCCACATAACATCTACATCCAAGTTGATGGGTGCTTGGTTTGTAAGCCTTTTTCTAAAAAGACAAAAACACATGAAGTTTCATGTAAATAAATACGTTCTGTTCAACTCACTCAGTACTCCTTTTTTTTTTTTTTTTAAAGAAAATGCTCATTATAATAAAGAGAAAAGGAGAAGAGAGATAAGGAAGTGAATGTTACTTAAGCTTAATATGCATTCCCAACATAAATATCTTAGGACTTGAAACCTATTTACACTGATCACAGCATATATATTCATATCCCAAAATACAAACACAACAGTCTAACACTGAGAGGAAATTCAGGATATTGACGGAAGTCCCCAGGTTCTATAAGCATCTTATACCTCCTTATCCAGTGACCAGTTTGGCCCTCTAGTGCAAGAAGCAGTATATATCATATCTCATCTCCATCACTTTCACTACAAACTTGCTTATCGAAACTCTGCAAACTCAGGTTCTCATTCATTTTTCTGCCTGGTCCTCCCTGGATTTTAAACCGGGATGCGCTTCCAGCTTTTCCTTTGATTTCACACCACTGTCCTCCCCTTCCTGTTTATCTTTTCAGCTTTCTCCACTCACTGATATTCCAATATGACACAGGTTTTACTTCTGTATTATGGTAAATTATACAGGCCCATATGCCTCATGCAGGGACGTGCAAATACAGAATTAGCGTGTTCCAGATGGGTACAACTGTCTGTTTCACCTGCAGGAGCCACTGTGCCGCTCTACTGCACCCTGAAAGCAATGAATGAGTTAAAATGAACAATGAATAATTTTACACAGAAACCACCAGGAATGTGTATTCCTACTGGGTTGTCTTTTTGGCTACATTTGCCTTTTGAGAATACCAGTTGGGAAAATTTTTTATAATTCAGACACAGGGAACAATAAAACTACTCTAAACTAAACTGCTAGAAAGTCACTATGTAGATGATGTTACAGCTGCGTCAAGGAAAGGCTGGGTAGCTCAGCAGAAGAGAAACTTAGGAGGATTCCAGAGCTGAGATCTAGTAGACATTTGGAATATAAAAGAAGTTCAGTCCCTGAGTAAACAGACAACTTCAAGGATCAAGGGGCTGCTTCTTCATAGCTATTCCTTCTTAGAAAGGGAAACACCAGCCTTTCTGATAACAGCGCTGCATTATTATCTCACCGCTGTAAAAATCCTTCCAAAAGACAAAGTGAGACCTAGCAGCATTATAGCTGTAGCTGGAATAATTCAGAAATTCAGATTCAGAGAAACAAATACCGTAGAAAATCTTTACTTAACTAAATATTTGAAAAAAAAAAAAACCACAACGAATAAATCCAACATTATTTCCCTGTAAATACCATCCAGCTTGCTTTTTCTCCCTCTCTCTGCCTTCAAAGAGCAAAAACCTACTCTTACAATGCCTTCTGAAGGCTGTCTGCCTGCTATCCTCACTGCCCACCTACCGTAGGGAGCAGCTCCTCCCACCTGCACATAAAAGCCAAGTGCATGCTACCAGCAGCAGATCAGAGCACTTTCTCAGTCTTCCACTGTTTTGAGCCAGTGATCTTCTCTCCTTGGATCTTGTACACTCAAGGTAAGATTACTACTACTTCAGGTTTCTGTTCTAACCAGCTGTTGTGAGGAAGTCTTAATGTGAACTCTAGCACTGCCTTGCTGGGTGGTGCTGGCTTCCCCCCCTGCTTTTTTTTTCAGATGTAGTGTCATCTGACATTTAAGTTAGTAACAGTCTGTTGTTCTGGCAATGAAATAAAAACAGATCTTGCTGGGAAACACTGTGTGGCTGGGAAAAGGTCTTCTCTCCCTTTCTGATTAATTTTGAAGAGATTAGTATACCCAGATCAATTCTAACTATTTATTATCCCTCTTACTAGTTCTCCTTTTAGTCCAGTCAAAGTTATTTGGAAAAAAAAAAAATTAAAAAACAAACCACTCTAAAGCTTCCTTAAATTCTGTTTGGGGAAAAAAAAAAAAAGTGCTTAGTGCTAATTTAAGGAAGGAATTGGGTTTTATTACTATTATTATTTACTAGCCAGATTGAGCCAATCTTGGGACTGAAGTGCATCTTCACAGGTTTCACTACCTTAAAAAAAATGAGTGATGGAACTTACGCCCTCACAGAAGCACAGTAGTAAGGCTGATGGAATTCACTATCTGGTACCAAATATGCTTAAAGTACACATTTCACAAGGAAAGTTCTGTTTCTTGGAACAACAGACCTTGTGTCTCTATGAAATTTCTAGATCAGCTTGAATTATATTTTATTAGTTTGCCTGCATAGGCACTTCTAATGCTAGAGAAAGGAATAGTTAAGTACCTCAGAGACAGCTACTGAACAGCTGAAACATTAAAAAGGGGTTTCAAGACTGTATTTGCACTCCCCTCTATTCATCTGTCCATCCTCACAGAGATGAATCTATGAGTGACTAGTACCAGTTTCCCACGTTGTGTGAGTCAGTGCACTCTTAACACACAGTCACCTGTTTAAAAAAATTCCACCATAGAAATCTTAATCCTAGAATGCCTCTCTCCAGTACTCAGAGAGGAGGGAAAGCATGAACTGCCAAAAGCAAGGAGTGTATGCTGTCTGTGAATTGTTTGTTTGTACTCTATGGAATACATTCTGCAGTTAAAGAGTGATATTTTCTTCTTGATAGCCAAGCAATTCTCTTTCTAAACTTTTTAGTTCTTTCCCCAAATAAAAAATATTTTCTAAAAAAAGAATTATGTCCACATACTCATATTAGCTGCAACATTTTAAGCTATAGCACTGTATAACAGCAGAATTCTGCTCAAAGTGCCCTTTTCTGCATACTGTAAGATTTTTTCTTTATTTTACATGTTATCTATTGTAACTAATGGGGAAAAGAAACACTGCCTTCAGCTATGTGCCTGGAAGATTACATAAGTGTTAAAAAAAAAAACCAACAAAAACAGACAAAAACCCAAAACCCAAACAAATTGAACTATTCAAAAACAAAGTACAGTGCTTTCTATAGCAGGCTTACAGTAAAACTATTTTTGCATCCAGGTAATCCATATAAATTGCCCATAGAAGACAGGACTAGAGCCCAATGGTTTTCCTCATACTAGGATTCCACCTCTGAGCCACAAAGTTTTATTCCTTAGTTAACTTAGCTATAGCAAGCCGCCTTTTCTTCTCCAAAAAACCCCACTTGTAAAACACAGATATGTGATTTTAAGTGTAATGCAAACAGAATTTAGGTGTACAATCTGGCAGTAAACCCTCAGATAAATCAAAATTTCTAACAGAGCAATTTTCAAGGGAAAAAATGTTTTTAAAACTGCATTTGCCACAGGAAATATGTATATAGTGAAATACCTTTTATTAAAGCCTGCTGTGAAATGTAATGTTTTGACATTTGAAAAATGGATTGCAGGACATATTAAGAATACGCTATTCAAAGGAATGTGTCTAATTTAGATCAGAATCTTCTCTGAGCAATTTCTCTCTTAGGCTGAGTAGATAATCCAGTTTAGCATCACTTTGTAGCAGGGGATAAAGGCAAACTGCACCCAGCAGGTCTCCAAGAGAACTTAGATGTCTAGGAATGCATTTATTGACTTCTGTGCTGCTCTGAAACTCCTTTTTATAAGATCAGAGCATACTGATATTAAGATAAAATATTGTGCTAGAATCACAAATAAAAAAAAGTGAATCAGTGAGAGAACAAGGAATTCAGATTTTTTTGAGTAATGACCATAACATTTTAAAATAACAAAATAAAGGCAAAGATACTATACTAATTTTTTCAGCCACAGAGCAGTTAAGTATTAAGCAGGCATCCTCAGCAGTTTCTCCTGGTGGTTGCACTTAGGTATTTTAGGTGTTCATTTAGGGCACTAATGCCCACTGAAGCCACTAGTATAACTCCCACTGCTGTCAAAAGTGTTAGACTAGATACTTAGAAACACAGGAAGAACATACCACTGTCTGCTTATCTATGCATAGGCCTGCCACTGCCACTGCTTGTGAGACATTCTGATCTTCATGAATGTATTTGCATCCACCTCTCGTGTGAGGCAGAGATATGTTTTCCTCTGGCCACACTGATACTAAATATATGGACTGTTTTGCTTATGGTCACAGTGAAAATTCATGGTTGAGAATGAGTTTTAGTTCTTCAGGTTCCAGTCCAGCACTTCAGTCCATGCTTCATTTTGTATTCAGCCTTATAAAGTCTACCCCTTTGCAGCTGCTCTGTCTTTGCATGACTCTTCAGGGCTGAACAGCAGGGCAAATTCCAATGACAAATCTTGAGAGAGGTAATTTAGTCCTAACACTTCCGAACTTCCTGTGAAACCCTTTACAAACAACAGGATTTGCAACTCATTCTTGGAGGGGGTACATAAATAAATAAATAGCCAAATGACCACCTCTTTCTTACCCTCTGTGGCTAAAAGAGACCAACGCAGTCTTGGCAGGATGAGCAAGCAGAGATCCACTGCCATGGACCAGAAGTGATGGGCAACACTCAACTATAAGAATTTAGTCTTGGTAACTCAGCATCAGTAAAGAACTCAAAGAGAAGCACGTGGTGTTTGAGCAAAATTATTCACATGGATCTTGCATGGCACATAGAAGATATTCTTCCTTTTTCACATTTGCTATCATGTGCCACCTCTATAAATGTACAGGATATAATTTCATACTTACTAAAACAAACAAAACAAACCAAAACAAAACCGCACTAGATTTGCCCTGTCCCTTTAATTTTTAACCCCAGAGCTAATTAATGAGGATACAGACTCCTAATTGTTCCTGTGGCCTTACAAATACCACATTTTTTTAAAAAAGTAACACATTCCGATGGTTGATTTCTAGAGTAATTTTCCTAGCAATGGAGGCCTTGTATTTTACTCTTTTAAATTGAAAATTACCACTAAGCATGCATTGCTCACATAAAATAGTGAATATGTGAGAGGTAACTGGAAGACTAGCAGGAGTAATAAGGACTAGAAAAAGAATCATTAATGGTCACGTCACTACCTGCTGTAGAAGGTAGGACAATTTTCACAGATCCATGAGCACACCTACAAGACAGAATTTTCTGCCCATTTATTCTGTGTCTTACTATATATCTCAGGGGAGGAAAGATTAAGTTTTATCCCTGAAGCTTAAATATATCCCTGTATTTTCCCCTACTTTTTTGGCCTTCTAATTATTCTAAGCTGTGAGTTCTTTCCTTCTTATAGGGGCATAATTTTTAATTTTCAACAGTGCCATATTTCTAAAAGAGCAATGGTTCAGTGGAGTTATTTTAGAGAAGAAGAAGAAAAGACAAAAACATTAGAGGTGGCTTGTTCTGTCTGATTACAAACAAGAAATATCTGTATTTAATTGTACAAACTTTCTAACTTTTGCACTTACACTTTCTAGAGTTTTGTGTAAGTGATGTTGCCTTTTTGTGGCTTTCCCTCCAGAAAGCGAGATCTATTCTTTGTGATAACAGAATTCTCCTTCAGCAAAAGTTGTGGAGCTCTGTGTTTAAAAAGATAATGATGAGTCCTGGTTCTGAGGCCTTTTGTGGGTCTTGTGCAATAACTGTGCCTATTCTCTGTAGACATCAGTAAGCAATTGTACTTGGTCTCCCTGTACTCCTGAAATGTTGGATGTGTTTCTGTAATTGTCTTGATGTGTAATAAATTTAATGTCTTATAATTGCACTGCAGGGGATTAATACCACTATGCAGTCTAGGGACATCTTTTGATGATTAAAACTACTTCATGCAAGTCCGTATTTTATAGCAAAAGCAAGATGAATATAAGTCTGTTGCTTCTTGAATGGCAGGTGAAACCGTTGAGGGGTGACATGTAATGGACACTTTTGAAAAGGGAGTGAGAATCAGTGCCCTCTCTTGGTTAGAAAAAAAATACATAAAGCAGCCCTACGAGAGTGTTTATCAGTTCCCTCTGCTGGCTACAAAGCCCACAGACAGATGAGCAGCTGTGTCTGCGGAGGCGAAGGTCTTAAGTTCTATTCCCAGTGCTGTGTGCATGTGGTAAACTGATGACTGTGGTGTCTGTGCATGTATGTGGACATCATTCTTTATAGGGTCTCATCAAGAACTACACTGAGTTCAACACGAGGGCACTCAAAAACAATATGGAGTTCCTGGGAGGTAAGAAACTTTCCACTTAGGATTTGAGAAGCTTGCCAGCAGCTATGCCATTCATAATACAACACAGCTAGAGCATCCTTCTGTTACACATCATATGCACACCTTGCTTTTTCCACCTCTTCAATAAAAGCGTGTGTGTGTTCATAACACTCAGTTTAGAGACATCTGTCCAGTTATCACAAATATTCTTGGCAATCCCAAAGTGTAACACTTCAGAATGTCAGTTTCTGAGAACTTCACATTTGAAAAAAAGAAAGAAATGGTACCAACAAGATGACTCCAACCTAAAAAAAACTCCACAAACCAAAACAAAACAGAGAAAGAACCTAATTAATTACTTTCCATTATTGTAGCGAAAGGCCTATATAATCTTATTATGCAACTGGAGAAACGAGTCATACAATTTATGCAATCAGTCTGAAATAAAGTTGAGATTAAAACAATATACTGCAAACTTAAGAAAGAGTTTCTATTTTAAATAATTATCCATAGGACTAAAAATCACAAACTCCTGGGTCAGGTATGCCAGTTTACTTCAGCTCCTAGGAATCTATCACAGCAACATATAGGATATGCATAACCTATCTTATCAAAGGAAGAATGAGTCAAAACTAACAGCTTGACATACAAGATATCAAAGGTATATTAAAAGCCAGATTTTTGAAACATCTGCAGCATATGTTTCTTGCTAACTAAAAAAGAAAAGACCAATATACTGCTGCATTCTTCTATCTGTAAGTAAGAAGCGGACAGTAGCACATTGTAGACTTGTATAGGGAACTTCAAGCAAGGCATTTGACCATTTTTCCACATGAAAATTCTGGAGAGCAAAACAACAAAGCCCAGTTATGATGTGAAGCAACAACACATATATATAATACACTAGAGTCCCTGAAATTGAGATGCTTACATTGCCTCTCATTTACTCTATATAATTTTCAAAGGGACAGAATGGAAGGTGGCACAGCCTCAGCGACACTCAAACCAAATACAATCAACTTACCAGTGAAGAAATCTAGCAGTCAAGTCTGCTTATGCCAGCACACGGCTTACTTCTGTTCTGCCCTTCCATTCTTCCCACCATGTGTGGAGATCCAGTGAATGCAGAGTATCAGAACAAGGGTCTTTTATGTGGCTCAGAGACCTGAATTCCTCTTTCAGCTTGCCTTTAAAAAATAAAAAAAAAAAAGAAAAGAAAAAGGAAAAGAAAGTGTTCAGATATTTCCCAGCATTACTTTGTAAATTAATTAGGTGATCTTAGTCCAACTCTCAGTTGATGGACATTAATATAAAACACACAACTGGGACCTTTGTTGGCAAATCTCAGCAAAAAGTCAAGAGGTAGTTACTTTAGGTCAAAGCTGAGCAATAAAAGCAGGCTCATAAGGAAAGTTTATGTTGCCAGCATTGATATATCTGTCACTTGCACTATAGATAAAAAGCAAATAAGCGAAGAGCCGTTAAGCAAGTACATCCCACAAGCACTAGCATTCACACAAAACATATTTTAGAAAATGAAGGAATAAAATGCTCAGTACTTATTTCCTTTCAGTCAGTGGCTTGAATTAAATTTACCATAGTAGCACATCACATTGTTCGCTGCAGAAAAATGCAAAGCTTAGGCCTTTAGGAGTAAGTCTCTTGTGCTTTACTGGTTCCAAAAATGTCAGTGCTTGTCAAAGTGTTTTTGAAATAAAACCAAAACCATGTTAATGAAATGAACTTTCCAAGACAATGCTGGCCAAAACTGATTCTTAGATTTCTTTTCAGTAATAAACTGCCTCTGTGGTTGCTGAGCTGATATAGGGAGGAGGATTTAAATGGCAAAGCCAAGTTCTGGTTAACTCAAACAGGGTAAAAAAAGAGCTCTCAGACAGCACAAGCCCTCCAATGAATGGGAAGATTTTTGCTGAGGGTAGGCAGAGCTTAGCAAAATCCAGCTGTGCTTTTAAAAACAGCTGTAATCATTATTAGGCTCCTCTTGAATGTATTCCGAGACTGGAATACTTGTTGTGGGTACAGTTTGTGATGCAGTGCTGTAGATTACTGGACAAGACTCGATACTTGTGTAATACAGAATTCACAGGCTGAATGTTGGTTCACAGGATCTACCCTGCCTATTTATTAAGTAATAATTCCCTGCATGAATTAACAAGGCCACAACGGGAAGGATTCTGTCCCATCCTATTCTAGCCTTCCAGATGAATAGGTCCAAAAATATGCTCCAGTGAAGGATGAAGGCATTCATGATGAACCGAGTTCCTACTGTGCACACAAGTTGAGTGCAAGTCTGGGCAGTGAGACCTCCAAACTGTTTTGCTGTATGTGCATATAGATGCAGATGCAGCAGCGGTTTATACCACAGAAGAAAGTGGTGCAGCAGTTGGATATTTTGTGCCTGTTGCAGGAATTCCTGCTCTCCTCCAGTTCCAACCAGCATAGCTCAGTTTAGGAGGTCTATGTAGCACAGTCCAAGCTGCCACTGCATGGGTGTTTTCTTAGTTCTTGTGCTTAGGAACTCCTACAGGCTATTATTATCTTTTGGAGATCTGAGCATAATTTATTATGTCAAGAAACATGTAAAACATTTTAGGAGTGTTCCCTAAGCTTGCAGTACTAGCCTTAGCTAAAAACATTGTTCATACTATCCTGGAAATAACAAAAACTTATGTTTAACATCCAAGCCTGATACTTGATTAAAGATTCATTTGCAGCAGTGAATTTTTTATTTTTGTGCTACTATAAAATTATCAAATGGCTTTTTAAAGTTGTAGTTTAAAGGAAATCCACTCAGCTGTCTTTTAGAATGTCACCTTCCTTGCATTTCATTTTTAGATTGCTCTTAAGCAACTAGTTGCAAATACTCAGGATCTAAAGTCCAAGCTACCAATTAGTTTTGGATGTGATTCTTATGGTATATCTCTGTCCCACAGTCAGGGCAAGGTAGCTCTTAGATTCAAATTTCAAGCACAAAAACTGCCTTTCACTGAGTTCAGAATTCACTTGCAATGAATATTTTATATTATTCTTTTGAAACACCCTATTTTCAACATCACATCTGTCACTCATATGCTGAATGTTCTCAAGAACTCAATACAAAAGGACTGTGAAACACAAGCAAAACAAATTCAATTTGTGACTGCTCAGAGACGTTTTCTGTGCTACACATGCTTTCAACTTTCTATTAGCTGTTCATCTCATGAAAACAAGGATTTCAAAAATAAGTGAACAGAAACCTATTTTCTTTTCAATGCTTCATTCATCAAGCATATTTTGAGAGCTGGAATTTTAGCTTGACAGACATTCAAAACATACAGCTTTATCCTCAAAAATAACAACCGCACCCGTGAGACGGGGATATGCTCCCTTAGCTCCCACCGAAGCTGAAGCTGACTGAAGAAGTAACTTGGCAATTCCCGGGGGCACTCAGCACCACAGGCCCCAGCTCAGGGCACAGCAACCCTTCCTTCCTGCCTTCTCCCCCTCTGGCACCAAAGAGGACATGTTTGCTTGCCCAACTGCTAAGAAGTCTTTGATTCTTCAGGAAAATATGAAATGTTGTACGTGACACCCAAAAGCTCTTGAGATAGCTGGGGTTTGCATCAGCAGATTCAATTTAGTGACATTTTGGTTGTAACAATGTTGTGTTCTACTTTAAAACAAAACAAAACAACCGAAAAAACAGACAAAAAAACCCCCAAGAAACCAAAACGACAAAATCGCCCTTTTTGTTTAAAACACTGTAACAGCAGTGGCCGTTAAGTACCTGAGTCCAGCAAAGCCTGTACTGAGGTAAATGGCTGAAGAGGCCGT
>NW_010115530.1:0-2670 GCF_000699245.1 Pterocles gutturalis
GCACATGGTTGCTGCTTGGTTCTTACCCATCACAGTCTTTTTGGCACCCATTTGGCTGAGGCATTTGGGATAAGATAAAGATAATAATTGGGAGAGGTAATGGGCAAGACATGGATTGGACTTGATAATGTGAGAGGAATAATCTTGGCATGTGGGAAGTAATTGTGCTGGAGAGACGAGGGGTGGATTGTATGTTCTGTTCTGGTTGCTAGTGTGGTGATGTTATTCAAATTTTTGGTTCGGGAAGTTTTTGTTGAAGTTTGTGTTTTGATGATAATCCTTGAATATGTGATTTGCAGAGATGACGGGTGGAATGCTGTGGTTTTGTGGGGGGGGTTTGTTTGGTAGCAGGGGAGGGGCCATAGTAATGGCTCCTGCAAGTAACTGCTAAGAGTTCTCCTAGCTCCAAGTCTGCTTTTGTAGCAAGGGGGGGCTACAGTGGTGACTATTGAAAGTAACTGCTAAAGAGTTCACCCCCAGCTCCAAGATTCTAGTATCCGGAGGAGCAGGGGCAGGAGCACTACCAAGCTGGGCCCTCTGAGAAGCTGCTGGAAGTTCCCCCAGCTCCAGGCTGGACCCACCCCAGGCCAGGGCTGAGCCAGTCAGTGCCTCTGCAAATGACATATTGAAGGGGGGGCACAGAACATGGGGCACAGCTCCGGGCAGGGCCCAGCCTGCCTGTTAAGCTGCATGCCTGGCTTCTTCTGTAAACTGACCTGCTGCAGACCAAGCCTCCGCCGCTGCTTGCCCGAGAGTCAGTTTTCTCAGGAGCCTGTGAAAGAACCTGCTGCAGAGAGAGAAGCAGGGTGTGAGAGAGACAGCGATGCAGGCAGTGAAGAGAAACAAGAGGAAGGAGGTGCACCAGAACAGAGGTTCCCCTGCAGCATGGTGAAGAACCATGGTGATGCACGTTTGTTACTCATGCAGCCCATGAGAAGAGAAGCTTGTTGCAGCTCATGGAGATGTAGCCATGGAGGACCGCATGTTGGAAGAAGTAGCTGTGCCTGAAGGAGGCCATGAATTTTGAAGAAACCCACGCCGTAGCTGAGCAGTTGTTGGAGGGGACTGTGACCCTGTGTGGAAAGGACTCACATTGGAGCAGTTTGTGAAGGACTCTCCTGTGAGAAGGGATCCCACGCCGGAGCAGGGAAAGGCTGTGAGGAGCCCTGCTTTGAAGTGGAAGAAGCAGCAGAGACAACATGGACTGACTGCAACCCCCATTCCCTGTCCCTCTGCGCCACCAGAGAGGAGAAGGTAGAGAAACCAGGAACAAAGTTTTTGGGCCTGGGAAGAAGGGAGGGGTGGGGGAGAAGTGCCTTTCTGAGATGTAGTTTGTTTTCTCAATATCTTGCTTTGGTTTTGGTTGTAAACAGTTAAGAAATTCAATTGTGGGTTTTTTTTGTTTGTTTGTTTGTTTTCCTAAGGTGTCTCAGTGTCTTGCCCAAGACCATAACTGGTGAGTGAACACTCCCTGTCCATCTCTCAGCCCATGAGGTTTTTAACAAGGGGCTGTGTGGTGGCCTTTTAAAACCACGACACCTTCCCACTTGAGTGATTATCTGATCAGGAGACAGGAGCAGCTTGTGCTGAGACCCTGGCATCTGTACTGTGTGCTGGTTGGAGGTATTACTTCATATTGTATCTAGTCCTGTCTGCTGGACCAAATGCTGCTATCAGAGACATGGTTTGAGGATGTGTAAGGTTCAGTTATAACCCTGGACCCTTACAGGAGACTGGGTGTATTTGGTGAGTGCCTGGAGCAGAGGTTCAGTGTTAGTATGCTCCGCAAGGAAGCTTTTTTGTACATATAAAAAATGAACCAATGTACAGTTGGTTCACTAGTTGCATAAAGGGATCTGCTTCAGAATAACATTTTTTCTCTGAAACAAAGTACTAAAGTACATGTAAACCATGTCTATCAAACAAAATTTAACAATTTGGCGCTGAGTACCCTGGTGGGCTTGTCCTGTCTATCTTCCTCACTCTAGTAAATAGCGATCTGGCGGAATTCTACTCAGCCTAAGGAGTGCTAAGTAATCTGAGGTAGACTCTTTGAAAGGACAAGGAGTTCACTAAACTTTGGGTTTGATGCAATAACAAGATTTGACTGGAAAATTATGTATTATCTATAATTCAATTTTAGCTGTAAATTTATTGAGATGTTTTTGTTCTTTATTAACAAGAAGAGAGGGAAGAAACTTGAAATTATATCATAGAACTCTATTGCAGTATTTACCTGTCTTCCATTTGGACCTGTAATTTTCTTGTCGTTCTTCCTCAGCCCTTGAGCACTGACTGACAGGGAGATTTTTGTTGCTCTAGTATCACTTAAATAATTTTCTGAACACTTAGAAATGAAGTGATAATCACCCGTCCCTCTCATGTACTGCTGAAATACCCGAGACATAATCAAAGTATAAAAGAGAAAAAGTCTCCCCTACACTAGAAACAGAGAGTCAGGAAGCTCTTTCCTACACACAAGGACTTTTTCAAAGCAATCTTGCTTTGAAATGTAGAGGAAGAAAGGCAGATCCAACTGTTCAAACTGCCCCTTAGTAGAAGAGCCATCGTCTGCAGCAGCAGATTTGACAGTATCTTGTAGCAGAGAAGGTTTGCAACAAGATATCCTACATCTATTCTTTAAAATTTGACCCAAATTTTTTTCTCTTT
>NW_010115530.1:2681-3255 GCF_000699245.1 Pterocles gutturalis
TCCCATTCAAGATTTTTAGTATGAGCCACACTTTCCAACTGGGTGGGGACAGTCAATTATGTGGCCTCCTGTCTCACAGAAACTATCAAACTTCACCTGATAATTTCTGTGGCAGATCCAGAGACCCAAGAAAGTTTGTAGAATACAGAATCATAGAATCATTAAGGTTGGAAAAGACCTCAAGAATCAATTCCAACCCTCAATCCACCCCCCCTAACCCACTAAACCATGTCCCTAAGCACCACACCTACACGTTTCTTGAACACCTCCAGGGATGGTGACTCCCCCTCGTCCCGGGGCAGCCTGTGCCAATGCCTGATCACTCTTTCAGTGAAGAAATTCTTTCTAATATCTAGCCTAAACCTCCCCAGGCGCAACTTAAAGTTGTTTCCTCTTGTCCTATCACTTATTACTTCAGAGAAGAGACCAGCACCCATCTCGCTACAACCTCCTTTCAGGTAGAGTGATAAGGTCTCCTCTCAGCCTCCTCTTCTCTAGACTAAACAACCCCACTTCCCTCAGCCGCTCCTCATAAGACCTGTGCTCCCGCCCCTTCACCAGCTTCGTTGCCCTT
>NW_010115530.1:3388-4932 GCF_000699245.1 Pterocles gutturalis
GCCAGGATGCCGTTGGCCTTCTTGCCACCTGGGCACACTGCTGGCTCGTGTTCAGCCGGCTGTCGACCAGCACCCCCAGGTCCCTCTCTGCTGGGCAGCTTTCCAGCCACTCTCCCCTGAGCCTGTAGCGTTGCAGGGGGTTGTTGTGACCAAAGTGCAGGACCCGGCACTTGGCTTTATTGAACCTAAGTTCCATGTCTTCTCTAAAGCTATTCATCACCATAAGGACAGGAAGCAAAAGAATACAAGGAACAGTCGAAGTGAGGTGGAAAGTGCGCTAAGTTGGCAGAGAAATAACAGCTATACCCACTAACTGCTGGTCAAATGTGTTAGTCCAATGAGAAAGAAATTTTTGGAAATCTAAGAAATGTAGTCAAGACTTTGCAGGTCTGCATTTTGTCTTATGACCTATAAATACATGACAGTCTATGCAGAGAACTGCTCAAAATGCAAGATCAATAGCAATGCTTGCTGTGGTGGCTGGACCCTGCCTAGATGCCAGGTGCCCACCAAAGCTGCTCAGTCACTCTCCCTCCTCATCGGGACAAGGCAGAGAAAATATAATGAAAGGCTCATGGGCCGAGATAAGGACAGGGAGAGATCACTCCCTGTGGTGAGTGATCCTCTGGAGGGATCATTGGCAAAACAGATTCAACTCAGGGAAATGAATTTAATTTATTGCCAATCAAATCAGAGTAAGATAATGAGAAATAAACACAAATTTTAAAACACTTTCCCCCCACCCCTGCCTTCTTCCTGGACTCAGCTTCACTCCCTTTCTCTACGTCCTCCCTCTGAGCAGTGCAGGGGGACAGAGAATGGGGGTTGTGGTCAGTTCATCACACATTGTCTCTGCCACTCCTTCCTCCTCAGGGTGAGGACTCCTCACACTCTTCCCCTGCTCCAGCGTATGGTCCATCCCATGGGAGACAGTCCTCCATGGACTTCTCCCAACATGAGTCCTTCCCACAGGCTGCAGTCCTTCACAAGCTGCTCCAGTGTGGGTCCCTTCCATGGGGTGCAGTCCTTCAGGCACAGACTGCTCCAGAGTGGGTCCCCCATGGGCTCACAAGTAATGCCAGCAAACCTGCTCCAGTGTGGGAGTCCCCAAGGTACTTTGGGCATCCACATGCTCCAGCATGGGGTACTCCAGGGGCTGCAGGTGGAGATCTGCTCCACTGTTACACTCCATGGCTGCAGGGGCACAGCTGCCTCACCATGGGCTGCACCATGGTTTGCAGAGGAGTCGCTGCTCTGGCATCTGGAGCACCTCCTCCCGTCCTTCTGCACTGGTCTTGGTGTCTGCAGGTTGTTTCTCTCAGAAACTCTCACTCCTCTCTCTCCAGCTGCTGCTTTGCTGCAGGTTTTTTTCCCTCTTCTTAAATATGTTGTCACAGTGTTGCTACCACTGTTGCTGATGGGCTCATCTTTGGGCAGTGGTGGGTCTGTTTTGGAGGCAGCTGGCATTGGCTGTGTTGGACTGTCGTGGGTTAAGCACAGACTGCTTAAAATTAGCTCTGTTAATTTTTTTTCCTCCCTGTTCT
>NW_010115531.1:0-1003 GCF_000699245.1 Pterocles gutturalis
GCCTGAACTAGGTCCTCCCCTCCTCAGAACCCAATAGAGCCCTAAGGCAGCCTGGAAAGCGATCTAGAACCACAGAATGATCTAGAACCCACAAGTGAGTTAGAACATGATCCGGAACATGATCTAGACCTTTCAACCTATCTAGAACATGCTCTAGAGCCTTCAGGCAAGCTAGAACCTGATCTAGAACCTCCTCCCTGCCAAAGCCCCAACTCCAGAGTTCATACCTGCACCAACTGCACCAAGCCCACCCCAGCTCTACGAACACCTGACTGTAAAGGACCGACTGCCTGTCAAAGGCCCTGGGAAAGGAAGGCCTTGGGACGTCTCAAACATCTTGGTTGCACAGAGGCAATAAGGCAATCATCCTCTTCCTTGCTGATAAGAAGCAGCAAAGAACGCACTCCTGAGAGACCCCCCAAGGACAGCCCCATGCCACGTTCCAAAGGATGCTGAAAAAATCCTTTCTGACTCTCTGAAGACTTTGGTCTCTTCTCTCCTTTTCCTTTCTCTTTTCTCTTCAAGCACCTCTTGATTTCACTCTCCGGCGCATACTGGAACACCTGAGAAGTTTCATGCCAGCTCCTTTTGGGGCTTGTTCAGCCGGTTTGCTTATTGTGATCAGTGGTTGCCCGTTTCAATACTGATCAGAGATGGCAAGGTTTGTAAGTGGTTGTGGGTTTTTAGTACGGTTGGTAGTTGTGCTGTCCTTACACTGTTGTCGCATTGTTGTAAGTTTTGGTCTTGTCGGTGGGTGGTGGTGTTGTTATGAGTTGTCTTTACCAAGTCATTTGGTTTTTGTAATTGTTACATTTTCACATTTTTTACATTTCACATCCCACATTTCCCTTTTTCCCTAAAGATTATATGCATTAAAGTTTTATTAGCCAGTATTCAATTGTTTGGTATTGTTTCACCTTCATTTGCCCCAAGGGTATCCACAGAACCTCGAACCTCACTCACCCCACCACCACCACCCCGGGGTGGTTTACAAGCTGGGTCA
>NW_010115532.1:0-35499 GCF_000699245.1 Pterocles gutturalis
TGTGACCCCATGGGGGACCCATGCTGGAGTCTGTGAAGGACTGCAGACCATGGGATGGACTCACACTGGAAAAGTTCATGGAGGACTGCCTACCGTGGGAGTGACACAACACTGGTGTGAGGAGTCCTTACCCTGAGGAGGAAGGAGTGGCAGAAACAACATGTGATGAACTGACCACATCCCCCACTCCCCATCCCCCTGTACTGCTGGGATGGAAAATGTATCAAAGTTTTTGAGCCTGGAAAGAAGGGAGGTATTGAGGGAAGGTGTTTTTAAGTTTTGGTTTAATTTTTCATTTTCTTACTCTGATTTGATTGGCAACTAATTAAATTTGGGTTTTACCCAATTCAAGTCTTTTTTGCCTGTTACAGTAATTGGTGAGTGATCCCTTCCTGTCCTTGTCTCAGCCCACGAGGTTTTCCCTTTTTTCTTCCAGTTCTCTTCCCCATCCTACTGGGGGCTCCAGGGGAAGAGTGAGCAAGCGGCCACGTGGAGCTTATTGACAGCTGGGCCTAAACCATTGCATTTTGCAAATGGAAAACTACTGTGCAAACTTAGAAAATCTCACTGGGATGAACCTTGCGGTTGAATTCCTGCTCTTACTGAGGTTTAACACCCAGGTGAAACAGTAGTTGTCAATCATCTTAACCCTTGCCATGGAGAGACAGGATATTCTTAGTAAGTATTTTAAGCAAACCCTTGATCTATTGGTATCTCTGAAGCTACTGACATGCTTTGATCTATGGCCTTGATCTGCAAAGACAGCTGGGCCTTACTCTGCTCAGTAAAGAAATAGCCCAACCAGTTTAGGTGCTCCCTTGCCCAGCTAGCCTTGCAAACGCTTCAGTGCAGGATCTGATTTTTTTTGAAACAGTGCTCCGAGCTTGCATCTCTGTCTCCATCCATTTTCATTTTCAGAAAAGATTTATGCCCTTTGGAGCTGACACCCCTTTGATCCTTGACAACAGGCCGTACAGCCAGTCTGAAAACTGCAGTGCTGTGTGGAGGTATTGGCAAGCCCTGAATGAACTTCCTGCGGTACTGAAGGTTGCCCAAACCCACCCCTGTGGAGCTGATGTGGGCTGCTTCTTTTACTCCTTCACAACACACTACTGTGCATCCTCCGGGCCAAGTCCTCAGCTGATACAACCGGCAATACTTTTCTGATGCCAGCAGATGTGCTGTCCTTCACTCACCACAGTCTGTCCCTGCAAGCAGCCTTGCCTTGACCAACTTGTTAATCCGCCCCCGGCTCCTCCTGCTCAGAAGAGTCCTGCCACTCCACTGGGGAGGTGGCACAAGCTATCCCCACAAAGTGCCAATGATGCAAACCCCAGGCAGCACTGGTCTGGTCCCTGGGCATTGCCATGCTCTGAACAAGAGACCTCTGATAGTCCCTGGAGAGCCAGGAACCATGTCTTGCTGTGCACAATCCAGAGCTTAGGACCACCCAAACAGGTTGAGAGGCTTGGTTAGGGTCCAGCGTGGTGCCCAATGAAATTGGTGCTGGATGTAACAGCAGAGTGAGAGAGAGGAGAAAGAAGAGGAGACAGTGAGAGGAACATGCATTTCCATAGGTCAGCTCTCCACAAAGACATCAGAGGCTCATTGTAAGAGACACAAAAATACACATCAGATGGCCCTTTCTTGGTTAATCAGGCTTGGCTTTACTGTGGTGACGTCTCCTTCAAATAGCACTTTTTCCATTCTAAAGCCAAAGAAAAAGCTACCAAGTGTCTGACTTCTGAACAAACAATACTGAAAGCAATGCAGTCTTATTTCAGTGGACATGATTCCCCCATTATTTTAGCACAGCTGTGTAATCCCTGAGTAATTAAAACGGCTCCTCAAAGCTGCCACTCTCTTCTGCCTTCTGATCTGTGTCAGTGCCGATCTGTTCAGCTATGTAGGAATATTAAGAGCGCCCGATATAGCAAAGTCTCCTCAGCTTTTATCCAAATGTTCATGTCAGCATCAGCTGAAGAGAAGGACAAATTCTGCTTTCACTGTAATCTCAAATTAACTATGGCTTTAAGTTCGGTTTTAGTCTATTTACACCAGTCTGATAGGTATCAGCATTGCATAGCAGGAAAGCATTTCAAGAGGACATGAAGAAGTTTTAAACTATATCAAGGGAGCAAAGGTAATAGATTAAAACCCATTAATAATTGGAGCAAATGTGAAATTGCCAGTCACTCAAAGCAGCAGAGACCTTTGGAACTTTAAGAAACATTTTCAGCAAGAAAAAACTGAGTAAAGAAGTGCAGCAAGTGAGAAAATGAAGAACTCTGTGTGAAAGCCACAGATCATCAAAGGACAAATAAGTTTTTGGACCACTTGCATTCTGTGGGGTATTCACTGCTCTGCAGATAAAGAGGCTGCACTAATAGCTGTCTGCTGTGACAATGCTGGGGCCAAGGGAGACCTCGAACAGGGCAGCTGTGGGGAGATGCAAGTTAGGACCATGCGGAAGAGAGAAAAGTAAACGCACACACAGATGCTTAATGAGGAGGAAGCCCCCAAAAAGCATCAGGGCAGAAAAAAAGGACAAACAGAAGTGATGGGGATGGATGGTCAATGTGGCAGGACTTTGTGGAGCCAAATGACAGCAATAAAAGGTTCCTCTGCAACTCCCCTCTGCGTGGGCTAAGCTCTCAAGAGGTACCAGTGCCATCCTCTCCCTGTAGAGCTGTGTTAGAGACCTCTCTATACAGAGCACCGTGTTTGGTCCGGGGTATGGGAAAGAAGCCAGAGAAAAGCATGAACAATGGACTGAGCAACACTTGCAGGGCAGTAAGCACAAAAGCGAGATACTGGGCTGGCAAGTCATACTAGAAAAATGACAAAATGCAAGTATATGTAGGATATATACATGCAGGACAGAAAGAGAATTATTTAGAATAATGTTGAGGTAATGACATGGTTTTTCATTTTCTTGTTAAAGAAAACTAAGGCAAAATTTCAGGCCATGTTCCTATCAGGATGATCTGCAGTGCTGAGCAAGGCAGCCTAGAGGACGGCATGTTGCTGGTGGCATAAAGAATAGAGCTTGATGCAGTGCCTGAGTTAGGATTACAGTTGCTCCAGACCGAGCAACTCAGAAATGTCTCAAAAAGGGCAGGGAGACAGTCCTCCCAAAGCAGAGATACCTCCAATACCTTCCTCCAATCTTATCTGCTGGTTCTTGATGGAAACCAGGAGGATTAGGCCAGCATTATGTCACTTCAGTATCTCTGGTGTGAGAGGGAGTCATGTGGGACCCCAAACCATGGCTGCACTGTTCTGCAGGACAGCCATCCCATGGCTCCTGGCCAGGTCTTGCACGCAGACCACTGACCCTATGTACTTGCAGACGTCCCCAGAGAGCCTCATCACTTCAGCAGACATGTCTAGGCTTACAGGTGACACTGGGGCACCCTAAAACAAATCTGCATGGGTAGGAGAGCTGGGCCAGGGGACTTTTCTACCTTTTTCCTACTGCCACACACTGTGATTTCCCATCATCCTGGTTTTACACACCATGGGATGTGGAGCCAGTTCTTGTTGAGCCCTTTGTGGGTGACCTGAAGTGAAAAGATGGGGCAGCAGTGTTAGCACACAGATTTGCAGCAGCAAGTCTGATGACTAGGCTCTATTCACAAAGTCATGAGCCTGTCTTGGTAGATTTCTTTCAGATGTCTCAGATCCACCTCTCTCTTGCATTATTAATCGCAGCATCCACAACCCCATTAAGCCTCATTTTCAGCTCCTTTCAGTAGCTTATTCTCGACCTCTGTCCCTTGGAAATGAGTCCCTGGCCTGTTAACCCTCTCGTTGCTTGTGAGATATAGCAGCTACCCCAGAGGCAGTGGCACTTCCTTTAGGCACATGTTCTTTCCTGCCCCAGAAAAGCCTGGGATGTACACCTTTATGTCCCTGACACCTAGGAGATGCTCCAAAGAGTGAGCAAGCAGTGAATCCGAGGTTTGAGCTTTCCTCCTGGCTTTCCTCAAAGCACATCCACCAGTGGGTACCGTGGCCACCCAACAGACTATCTAAGGGATACAGGATCGGGCCATCTTCATGCTCAGGAGAGCTCTTGTGCACAGCACTGACTCTGGAGAGTAGAGACACTCACTGTATGCTCCCAATAAGAGGCTTGGTGTCAGTGCTGGGTTACTCCTGCATTACTCCCCCGTGCCCTAGCTAAGAGGGTGCCACTGATCCTGGGCTGTTCTTGTTCTTCAGGACTGCCTGCTTCCACCATCCTTCACTTGTACAGCAGCGAGGTTATATATGACAAAGGTCATATATATTAAAATATACCTCCCTTAAAAGGAAAAAAAAGCACATAAAACTATTTACAATGTAAATAAGACAAAGCAGTCAAGACCTTCTCCTGTCACACAAAATGGTGTTCTCCCCACCATGGATGGTTTACCCTCTTCACACGATGCACGGTGGAGCAGTTGGAGAGACAGCGGAGCAGGTGACACATCTGCAGGTGGAAGGGGAAGGAGGCCAGGGGATCCCGTGGGACCCATGAATGTCTGCTTGTGCATAGAGATCCTGTGGGAGGGACAACATGGCTGCAAACTCCTGCAGTGACACCCCTTGTCTCCCTTGACCACAGCACAAGCTGCGGTGTGTCCTTGGATTTACACTGGTGGGAGGAAGGAGGACGTGCACCAAGCACCAGTAAACCAGTGCTCGGGTTGGGTTATGTATCTAGCCTTGTCTGTACCAGAGGGAAGGAAACAGAAAAACACAATTAGCACAAGCTCTAAGCATGGATGCTTTCAGCTCCCCCAGCCCTTGATTCAATTGCTGGCATTCACCCAGGCAGCAGCTGTCACCTGCCTTTTGCTCCAATGAGGGAGGAAAGGCTTGTACGAGGAATCAGGAGTAGTGATTTTCCTTGACAGAAAAGGTCTGGAAAACAAAGGGCTTTGTGTCAGGTAAGGAGGGGTGCTCTGTTCTCAGGTCTTCCTTTGTAGTGCACACATCTGCATTCAGTTTGCTTTCCAGACCTCAACCAGGTATACTCCCTTTCCAAGCCCTTAGCATGCTCCTTACACCTCCCTTTTTTCTTGCCCTTGATCTTCCAGGGCTTCTCATTCTAAAGGAAAGGCCAGGGAAGCTGCACATGTACTGTATTCTCTCTTTAGATAAATGTTTAATAGCTTTCCTATCAGGGAAAACACTTTTCTCTGTCTTGCCTCCTCTATTTTTCTGGCATTTGCATTATCCCTTGCTAAGTATATTATGACTCACTGTTAACTCGAGACCACTGGCTGCCTCACCCTCCCCCCTGCCCAGGAATTCCTTACATAAATCACTGGGATTGCTGAACAAAAAAAAACAAAACAAAACAAAAAAAAAAACCAAACAAAAACCCAAACATGTGCATATTTTTTATTGTTTTTGTTTTCTCAATGCACAGACAAATTAATATTATGGAGATTAGATTCCTTTGCTCAGCCCTCTTGAGCACAGTGCAAAATGACAAGAAAATCCCTGTTCTGTGCTGGAAAAAAAAAGGACTGGATAAACTCTGCTATTCTACAATCACAAGATCCTGAAGAAAGAAGATTATTAAAATAGAACACAATGTGAAATAGAATCAATACCAACCACAATCTAAGACGACAATGAGTTGCAGAGGGATAGCACCTCCTCTGTATATGATGTGTGGTAGATAAGCCAGTGAAGGTCTGCTGCAAACCTCTTGAGTGTAGAAAAATTATGGGGAGTTTCCTGGCCTCTGAGCTTTTCACAATGTCCATTTCAGAAGGAGGGAGGGAGAAAGATGAAGAAGACTGTAAGGGACATATCACTAGCTATGTCCTCTCAAATCAACTCAAGGCAGAGTCTCTGACAGGCTGACAGGGTTTTATTGCTATTTGGAATCAGTGAGAGTTACAAAAAATATTTGTAACCAACATCCTCCATAAAAACCATGGTCATAAAGAGCATCTCCAGCAGCAGGGAAGCCAAAATACTTTGACGTTTCTCTGACTTGTGTGCAAGGGTAAAGCAGGAGAGGACCTTTAAAAACTGTTTTCCAGAAATCTAGAAATGTCACTGAGGGTTCTGTCCCCTGCATAACTGCATACCTTCAACCTCCTCCACACAACTCTTTCCGGATAACCAAAGTACCTCTGGTAGCTTTTCAGATTAGGAAGTCCGTGAGATTTGTTTACAAATAACACCTGAAATTTGAAACTTTTTTTTTATCCCAAACTTTTTTTTTTAATTTTGTGATTAAATGCTATAGACACTTTTACAAATGGAAGGTCAAGCTATACAATAGAAGCCCCCCTACACAAGCTTGTAGAAGGCCTTTAAATAAACTATAGCCTTCTGTGGCCCACTGAGCCCAAGGACTGACAAAGTGATTAATGTAAATCCAAGTGGAAGATTAATCAGTGGGCCACTAATGCAGGTGAAGATAGCCTGAGAGTACTGGAAAAGATCTTAAACTTGTTGTGAGAATTCTTCATCTAACTCTTATCCACATGAACAGACAGACTCAGGGCCAGGCATTTCAGGTGATTCATCTCAGCTAGTTCTGGACTAGAAAGTCCCTCTTTGGCATAAAATGATCACCTAGGCTCCTTCTGCAACAGTGGAGAGAAAATCAGGCAATATGATCAACTGCCTGAGGCAATTAGTATACGATGAATTACTCTTCAGGTCATTCATATCTTTCTCAACATACATGTAATTTTCAAGACAGTCATGCCACAGTGATGAAGGGTAGGACAGCTTGCTTTACCCCTGCAGAGCTGTGAGGGAACCAGGGTTATGTGCTGAACAGTATGGACAGACACTCAGGCAGTGCAAACCAGCCCAGGGCTCAGTGCGGAGGAACACGATGTCACCAGGCTGCCCAGGAGGAGCTCTGAAAGCATCGCTCCTGTGTCCTGTGCTGTGGCCACCAAACAGAGGACAGCTCTCATTAAGTCCCTCTTCTTCCATTAGAGCACAGAGGTTCACATCCAAGGCCCATTGCAGTCACCAACAAGCCTCAGGCACTTTGGGTCAGCTGTTAAGGGCCTGGCTTTTGGGATGTGGCACTTCTGCCATAAACTATGTCTGTGGTTGCCCCCAACTCTGAAACCCATGCCTAAATGTGTGTCCATTGGCTCATAGACAGGAGTCAAAGGAGAGGTGCCTTAATAGGCTGCCCTGTCATGTCAGAATGAGCTTCACCACCGACCCATGCAATCATGCCTGCTGGGGTAAGGCCACCCCTCAGATCTCACACATGTTGCCACAGAGGAGCTGAGATACTTCACCAAAAGGTGCTTCCCAAGAGCTATGTTCATCTTGAATTTCCAGGCTTCTGTCTCATCACTTTGTTTTGCTTCTCAGAGCATTACAGCAGCCTCCCAAGTAATTCATACACTTGATCCTCAAAGTTTTTGTCAGAGAATTAACCAAGCATGGCAATTTCCACCTTGAAAATGCTTTAATTTTTTAAACACCTTCAATGCCATTTAATCACAATGAGCCTGTGAGATAGATGAGTAAAAATCACAATTTAGTTGCAAAGAAACTGAGCCCAAGAAGTTCAAGCTCAGGTGCCGTGCCTGACCTGGACAGTCCAATACCCCATGCATCAGCCTCCCTAAGGACCTGAAGACCCAGCCCGTGCACATGGCCAGCTGAGCTGGATGCCCAGACAGGAATTGTCTCCATCGCTAACCTAAAATACCACTAATGTAGACAAGAGGTACAATCTCTTAAGCTTTTTTCCTGGTTCTGCTAGTGTAAATCCTGCTCCCATTAAGCACTGTCACCAGGACCAGCTAGCTGGTGAGATACCACCCAGGAACTGAGGGAACCAAGTTCAACCCTGTTGCATTTAACTAAATGGCAGGTCCACCCACACACACCGAAGTGGAATTTCACTGGAGGTAAAAATCAAGCTGTGCCTCCCTCCTCCACCCCTCCGTCTCATGCAGTTTAACATGACAGTTCAGCGTATGGAAGTTATTATGGGATGCCTATGCATCATGGTCTCTGGTCTGGACCACCGCTATTCTTCTCCTACACATACACAACACACCCATGCACGCACAGAAAAGCTGCTGGGTGCTTATATAATCCGATGTGTCAACAAAGTAAGGTCCCTGCCAACTCTCCCACATTTGGGGACTTTAAGTGGTTGCAGCTTGTCCCAGACAGACCGTTTCAAACATGTGAAGCTTCCCTTCAAGTCTACCCAAACCCATTCTATCCAAAACCATACCAATTCTTATTTTGTGAGAAAACAACTTCAGTTGTTGTTAAACAAGTATTTGAGAAAGTACAGGCTAGCAGCACTGCTTTCTGCTAGACCCTCATCCTCCCATCACTACACAGCGCATCCGAGAAGCTGCGTCTGTGTTGAAGTAATTGTGTGGCATCCATCTGTTGAGTATCTGAGCACTTCCTTTGAGAGACCGAGGATTATATGAGCCAGCTAGAGCAGACGGGCCACCACTGCTGGCATCTGTCATTGACATCCCTTTGATACAACACTCTCATGAACATCAAGGGCAGCACGTGTCTGTCATTTTTGATGCAAAAAGTTGTGGCCAGGTAACGGCAAAAAAAATCTGTATGCAAGTTATTTCTGTTTTGTCTTCCCAGCTCCACGAGAAGCAAAAATGTTGTGGGAGGGGTGGAGTCCCTTGGCAGTTCTGATGTCTTTGGTTAGGTATGTCATTAAGTCTGATGCTGGTTCCATATGCCAGCACTGGCTGACTCAGCTGAAACTGCCCGTGTGGTTATCATGGCTGCAGAGCAGACAAGCAGATCTGCCGTGAGGTCCTGCCAAAGTAGAAGGATGTGAGTGTACAGCAGGAGACCTCCTTCCTAGGAGACAAGTTTCTTTGTATGTTCGGTTGTGGAATATCCTGATATTTAATTGTTTAGTGATGCTAAGTGTTGCAAAGTTACCTTTGTATTAAAGCTGTTTTTAAAAATTGTTTTAAATGCACCACAGCCAAATGTATTTTATCCCACAGATTTAGCAAAGATTAACTTCAATGGGATTGCTTGCTTAATTGCTTTGCTGAACTGTGTCTTTATGAAATTTCAGACTGAAGAGCTCAAAGCCAGTAGACATCCTGGAAACTAAGTTCCAGTTTGTAAAGAAAATAACCATCATTCAGTTCTCTTCCATACTGAGACAAACCTGAGACTTTTTATTTTTTCTTTTCAGAACTACACCTCTGCAAGACAGACAACCTCTGACCCGTCAATAGCCATCCAGTTCAGGTGATCAGCCTAAGACTTGGAAGACTAGATTCAAATCACCACTGTAAAGAAGGTAAAGAAATTTGGGTCCATGGAGATCCCTAACCACTGGGCTGCACCTCATCTTAAGCAGAAATCCTGCTCTAGACTCTACAAGTTTACATCAAGGCTTGCACAATTCTGCAAAATGGCTGTATTTTGATCAGACAGAAACATTCCCATTGAACTGCTGGGCCTCTTTAAAAAACCTGAAAATAAAAATTTTGAGCAAAGACCCATCATACTGCTCCGTCTACTAGTCTTAGGTGCTTGGAGAGGTGCAAGCTCTTCTGGTGATGGCAAAGTCCTCTCCACCTGCAGTGCACCTCCAGGAGCACCTCCTTACAAACAGGCCCTTGGTCTGTGATTAACCCTTTGCTGCCTGCAGAGGTTCCCTGACCTCCTCTGTTCTGGATCTGTGCCATCCCAGGAGCCTGAGACAGGTGAATGACTCAAGTCAAACAGGGGCCTCAGACAGGTTGACAGAAAAACAATGACTCCTGACTTACTTTAACATTGAAAAAAGTCTATGTGCTAGCAAGATAATGAAGCTATTAATGAAGTGAAACACCGTGCTGAGGCAGAAACCCCATATGAGGATATGATTCATACATTTGAAAGGTCTAGAGAGTAGAATTTCAGTAGGATAAGCACAGCTTCCACATTCAGACTAAAGGGACTAGTGTCGTTTCCCAAAATGTAAGAAAAAATTTCATGGTTTTGTTGAGTGATTTTGCAGCCCACTGAACACATGCTTCAGAGTTTCTGCACAGAAACAAAAATACACCCTGTGTATACACCATCTTTATGAAGCCCCCTCTCCCTCCCTCCACACCCTGCACTTTAGAGTTTGCTACAGAGCTCACGGTTTCAAAAATAGTTCTACAAATATAAATCCCAGAGCATGCAGTCCTACCGCTAGCTTGTGCAGCCAATTACCATTCAAGAACATATTAAATTATTTAATGGGAAAGAATGAATGCTACTCTTTCATGTTTACAATTCAATATGTGAATATTTATTTTTCTCGTATCAATAATTACTCTAATGTTTCAGAACACTCAATTTAAAACTGGCTTTCATTCACAGAGAGAGCCATTTTGGAATGAAAATGAGGCAATCAATGTTTTTAAAGGATCCTATTTTTCAAGTGAAAATAAGCACAATTTCACAATTTCTCCTCAAAATACTAATTTTCAAGAAGCTTAAAGGAAATATCAATGCCATTGTAAGCATGCAATATAATTTTCTAAGCTTTTATTTTACACAGAATTTTCAAGACTAATTAATGATCTAGATATCTCAAAATATTTAATTTGAATCTAACAAGAAGGAGATTTAAATTCAAGCTGTTGCCAGTATCTTTACCAACGCAGCATCTTTACCAACGCAGCATCTTTATCATTCTCCTTTCACTTTATCTCAGCTGTGCTGGCATTGTAAGACCTAGCAGGGAGGATAAAACTCTTCACATTCATGCCTGAAATCTTCAAAAACAACCTTGCTGACTGCAGAAGGTATTTACTTCTATTAGAAATATGCTATAGCATGCACGGGCTAACCTTCACAGGCCAGCTCTCTTTTTAAATCTGGTGTGATGTGCAGATAGAGTCAGGTAATCACTTACAGATTAAATGGATGCAGATTTATCTCTCTGTATGACTTGCCAATTCATGGGAGCACTCAGAGACTATCAGCATGAGGTGCTGGTCAACAATCCCGGACTATCAAGAGCAGTGACTTCCCCTCCGTAAACGCTGAGTGGTGAATCAACATGAACACAGGTGGAAGGAGCACATCAGAATGGGGTTTCTGGTTTGTTGTGCCACAGGACAGCTTGCAACACATTGTGCTTCCCTGCTCCCCCTCATCTGGCATCATTGCACCAGACGATAGCTGAGGGCAGAGAAACTCTCCATGAGTCAAACGGCAATAAGCAATCCAAATATAGCTTGTGACAACAGATCCTGGTAGGACCGTGGCCCTTTTCACGTACGCACATGCTCACTCACAGGGTTGAGTGTTGCAATGCCACAGCAGCCATGGGAGGCAAACATGGAGAAGACAGAACATAAGGGCAAAGATCATAGAAACGTAGAATGGTTTGGGTTGGAAGGGACCTTAAAGATTGTCTAGTTCCAACCCCCCTGCCCTGGGCAGGGACACCTCCCACTAGCCCAGGTTGCTCAAAGCCTCATCCAGCCTGGCCTTGAACACCTCCAGGGATGGGGCATCCACAGCTTCCCTGGGCAACCTGTTCCAGTGCCTCACCACCCTCACAGTAAATTTCTTCCTTTATGTCCAATCTAAATCTACCCTATATGAATATCAGATGACAAAATTTTAGATCCTATCTCTGTACAGTCTGAAAAGAACATAAATGTGCATGTTATTTGGATGACACCTTCAGCCATAATGCTATCTGCTTGGTCTCATTTGAAACTCAGTCAACAGAGTAGAGCAAGAGATTAAGGTGATGCTCTGCTACAGTTTCCTCCTTAGAGGGAAGGAAAGCAGCAGAAGACTGCCAAGAGACCTTGAGAATAGCTTGTGTTGTGATTGCAGTTCAGTAACCAGTCAGGAATCTGGTCTTACACTGAAAGCTGAACAGAAGCCGTTTGCTATGTATTTAATGAAATACAAAACAAACTCCATAATGACGGTGGAGTTTGGCTTAACAGCTCCTCACTGGATGATCCCAAGTGTTTTAATGGGCTCTGGTACTTGGAGATGAGCACTGAGCTGACTAAATATTTTGTGCTTTCTTGTCACCTTATAATAAAGCTTGCAACTAAGGAGGACTTTAAGTGGTCTAGTCAATATTTTTGTATTTCCCTCCTACCCATTTGTCAAAATTTAAAGGAAGGCTCCCTCACTTGTAAAAGCTCAGTGGAATGAATATGTTACTCATCACATCTAAAAGACAGCTTGTAATGCAAGATGATTCCACAGGTGCTGCTGGAAATGCTGGAGTCCCTTTAATAATGTACGTCCTTACAGTAATGCACACCTCTGCACTTGGTAGGCTTCTGCAACCTAGATTAGCTTTGAATGGCAAAAACTTAAGCAAAGGTAAATGGGTACCACATCTGTGCTCTCCTCTAGTCAAACAGCTTGCACATTTTTTCAGGGGTAATGCAGCTATTTGTGCACTAGAACTGACTGCAATAATGCCTCTGTGCATTGACAGGTGACCTACTGAGAGGCTGGTAGATTGCTAGTGTCTTAATTTTAAATTTGCACGTACATTCAATAAGACAATTACTTGAGGACACTCAGTTGAAAACACACCAAGTGGACTAAGTCCACAAGTGTTGTTAGTTGTAGCAAAACAGAAGAAAAGAATAAAAACATTGGAAAAAAGGAGAAAGAGAAGAGAAGCCTCCAGCAGTGTCATGATCCTTGGACACCAGTTCTGGACAATGCCAGTCCACTCCAGCAGTTCAGATTTTACCCTGATCAGGAGAGGACTCTGAAAGGCACATCCATCAAATCAGTCAGCATATGGGATGGGATTCATGCTGACATCATGCTTATACTCATGCTTCATGTTAGTGGCAAAAGGGCAGAGGATACCCAGTCCAGCACACATTCTCCTTGTGTAAACATCAGTTTATCAGCATTTCCTGAAAAACTTCGAAGCAGCATGTTCGCACTGGA
Organism: Pterocles gutturalis; assembly: GCF_000699245.1. Lineage (NCBI taxonomy): Eukaryota > Metazoa > Chordata > Aves > Pterocliformes > Pteroclidae > Pterocles > Pterocles gutturalis. Next base: position 12,928 of record NW_010115532.1, read on the forward strand.
TCAACACTTTGCATCACAGGGCGCAGTGTTTTCAGTGCGCTATGAGGAGGAGCCTTTCAGATGGACTGACTTACTGTGGCTTTTCTCCCAGCAATGCTATTAACACTGCTGCATGGACAGGCTTAAATCACAATAAAATTGAAGGTGTGGACACAAATTACAGCAGTTGCTGACAGACAAATAAAGAACATAATCTCATGATCTGAAAGTCCACTCAGCAGAGGCACAGTCAGTATTAAATACTCTTTGCTCAAGAAGTTCCCGTTTGTATTAGAAGATTTGGGTGAAATTCAGTTTTCCTGAAGTCAGCTGGACCCTTGCCAAGGTTGTCAGTGAGGCCTTAATTTTGCAGTCTGGCTTTGGAAATCTTGTTCCCTTTGTTAACGCTGGCATTTTGGCTGCAGAAAATAGTTTCTTTGGCTCTAGGCAGACAATTTATTTTCCTTAAAGCTGCTGCTTAGCAAATGTGCATCAGCCATTTTCCTGATCACGCAGTCCCATTACAAATGGAGAAAAACTGATGAGCAGGACAAGTGAAGCTGCTGCTCCCAGAAGATTTCAGCTCCAGCCCGATGATAGCTAATCATTCTCTCCCCACCCCACTCCACCCCTGCTCATACACTTCATAAAGAAGAGATGCATCACACTAGGGACACTGCTTGCCACCAGACCACTAAACACAGAACAACTCTGCTCTCATGCACTCTGCTTTTGTAATTAGGTTTCTTTATTCACCATTCATTCAACAGGACTTAATAATTAGACAAGGTAAGCAATATCAAGGAGACGGGTGAAATATTACATTTTTCTTTCCTCAGAGATCTATCATATCATATATGTGCACCTAGCACATCATATCTGGGTATGGCATGCTAAAGTACTCAAAAATGTTTCAGTGGAATCTCATTTGGTTTGTTTTGACCAGCTATTCACTGGGCAAAACCCAGACTTCCTGACTTCAGCTCCAAGCTGCCCAAAGCAAATCAGCTTTCTGTATCCTATTAACTCACCAGAGCTTTGGTTTCCATATTGATTAAACACCATTTACCCAGGAAACATACTGTAATTTCATTTGTGCACTTTGTGGTTTAAGCTCTGTTCAAGGAAATTCACTAGATCAGCTGGTTCTGCACAGCAGCTAGCATGAAACCCATGCTCTGGCAGGAATGGCGCTGGCACTCTCCAAGTGCATACTTGCTTGCTGGTGATCCCTCAGCAAGACCAAAGGCAGGGGACAAACTGTGCTTCCAATAACCAGCCATTAGTTGAGGGGAAACTGCTGTATTTCACAGTGATTTCATAATGTCTGACTTGCCTTTCATCCTCAAAGCCTGAGCTTGCACTTAGGGAGTTTGCACTAGGGGACACTGAGGCTGTCTTCATTAGCAGACACTGCAAAGGCAGGAGGAGCAGATTTACATTTGGGGTGTTTTCTTCAGCCCAGCTTTTTTCTGGTCCAGCAGCAGCAGGAACACAAACTCCTACTTCAGTCCACGTGAAAGGAGTAAAGTTTGTGCAATCCAATACAACCCCTTAATAGCAACCAAGTCCCTGGCGGTGGGGATGAGCAGGAGATTCACTCAGAAGTGTACTTCTGAGCTGAACTAACATGCTAATGTAGATGCATTAATGATCCTTAGCCAATCCAAGCTTCAATTCCAGGATTTACATCCACTGCCTCTATGACCCTTTGCCTCAGTTCCCCATCAGCTTCTTTGAGGATATATTCACTAATGCTTCCAAGAGGCATTTGGACATTCTGATGATGAGGGCTCAAAAGAAGAAGCCCTCACTTTTAGCCTCACATTGATGCAAAGGTTAACACACAAATTTGCTCCGATACCTAGTTCTCTAGGCCTACCAATCTACCTATTAATAGTATTAAAAACGGCACATCTTTTGTATTTTTTCAGTGTTGATCACAATTTCTAAATCCCCGAAAACACAGGGTGCTGGTTGAAACTGTCAGTCTTGTGAAGCATTTCTGAAAAGATCAGAAGCATTTTGAAGAGCCCTGCACAGTTACTGAGTTTCAGTCCTTGCATCAGGGCCTTTGATGTTCTCCTGTTCTACTTACCGCTCGTGATCACTGTTACCAGCTGTGCAGCGGAGGTTTTGTACCCACAGCTATTTTTCCAGCTTCCTCTGAGACAGATAATTGGAGTGTGTAGTTAACTACTACTGAGAGCAGCTTTAGAGTTGGAAGTATAGCCATTTCAGGTCAACATTTATCAATTCCAGCAGAACAAAGACCATGAGGACTCACACATAAGCTGAAGGCATCTAAAGTTTTTGAGAAGCTTTTTGTAGTAATGTCTTCCATACCTTCTCTCCCCTTCTGTCCTTCCCGCCTGTACACTCACTGCCAGAAAACCAGATAGCAGCTCCCAAAGCTACTCCTGCTGCTTAACAGCAATAGGCAGAAAGGCAGGAGACACTTACCGCTTTCAACCAAATCTGTGCATCAGCAAAAAGGGTGCGTTAGCAACTTGTCTCAACTCTGTCTTCATCAGCTATGAATCACATCAACTTCACTGGAGCTTTTGGAAGTATTTTGACTGATATCACCTTATCTCACCTGAACTGTATCATCCATTGTCCATATGCCTGCATGACTATCCATCTGTCCCCTTTCCCCTTGTCCCCCTCTCTCTCCCACAGGTAATGTTAGTCAGTTCACAACGAAAACTGTGTTGGAATTGCTACATGTAATTATTCATTGACTTATTTAGCTATGAACTCCATCTTAATTTAAAACCTCTGTCATCATATTTGTGCTTCAGTTTTTTGTTTTCCCTTAAAGGTAAGAAGAAGTAAGGGAAAAAGAAGGAACTAGAAGACCACCCATACCAATGAAAACCAATGTGAGCCAATGCCAAGACATGAACAGGGGCAAAAATGGAAAATTAATTATTTCACTTGCAGAGCAACACTTTTACCAAAGTAGTGAGCATCAGGAGAAAGGGAATAGTCCGAAACTCACTAAAGGCCACTGACAAAGTTCTCAACAACTTCCACAAACACAGGCTGAGAGGAGAATGGATTGAGAGCAGCCCTGAAGAGAAGGACTTGGGGGTGTTGGTTGATGAGAAGCTTAAGATGAACTGGTAATGTGCGTTTGCAGCCCAGAAAGCCAACCGTGTCCTGGGCTGCATCAAAAGAAGCATTAGCAGCAGGTCAAGGGAGGTGATTCTCCCCCTCTCCTCTGCTCTCATGAGACCCCACCTGGATGCTGCATCTAGCTCTGGAGTCCTCAGAACAAGAAAGACATGGACCTGTTGGAGCAAGTCCACAGAAGGGCCATGAAGATGGTCAGAGGGCTGGAGCAACTCCCATATGAGGACAAGCTGAGAGAGTTGGGGTTGTTCAGCCTGGAGAAGGCTCCGAGGAGACCTGATAGCAGCCTTCCAGTAGTTGAAGGGGGCTACAGGAGAGATAGGGAGGCACTCTTTATCAGAGAGTGTAGTGATATGACAAGGGGTAATGGTTTTAAGCCGAAAGAAGGTAGACTTAGATTAGATATTAGGAAGAAATTTTTCACTGTGAGGGTGGTGAGGCACTGTAACAGGTTGCCCAGAGACGCTGTGGATGCCCCATCCCTGGAGGTGTTCAAGGCCAGGCTGGATGAGGCTTTGAGCAACCTGGGCTAGTGGAGGGTGTCCCTGCCCATGGCAGGGGGTTGGTACTTGATGATCTTTAAGGTCCCTTCCAACCCAAACAATTCTATGATTCTATGATTCCCGATGGAACACACAGCACCTCAGGTGTGGTAGGACAGGCAATAAAGTTGCTGCTTGCATCAATTCACTCTCCCAGCTACACCGGAGAGATAAGAGAGCAGAAATGCCCACATATTTGTCCATACTGAGTTTCTCCTGCAAGTACTTGGACCTCCACCTTTGAAGACAAAAAGGAGAAAAGCCTGACCACAGTGTCCAAGCAGTGAGCTCAGAAACCTGTCCCCTGTCCATGCCATCCCATGTGCCACTGCCACGTTTTGTATGAGGCTGGGCAGCCCAACACTTACTTTCTCTGGATGCAGGTTTGGAAGGTGTGCATCACTATGTGCTCTGTTCCTGAGCAGGAACGGACGAACAGTTGTTTACCAGGGCAACAGCTGGAGCTGTTTAAGACATGACGAACCTGTGTGCATTTCACATTGCCCAGGAGCAGAGATCTTGCCAACAGTGTCTCTCGGCTATTCTCACACACCAAACTGACTGCACACAGAGCAGTCAGGATCCAGCCTTCCCCTCCACGCAGTGAAACAGGCTGCAGGACACAGCTCCAGCACAGATGGGGAGGGGGAGTAGCAAATTACATGTATGCACCCCAGAGGTGGGATTCAGGATACCAAATGGTACCAAAACAAGTTCCTACAGGCACAATAGGTGTTTAAGGTCTCACCATAGACTGTGGAGAGCCACCCTCTGCGGCCAGTCTATCCTACAATAGACATTCTCCAGCTGCTCAGCTGGATCGCTCCCCAGGCTCCATCATGCACATCAGCGGGACTCCCACTGACCATACCAGGACCTAGATGCCCCTGCACATGTAGGCTCCTACCCTACTGTCAGTTCCAGACTGAAACCCAGCCCAGGTGTGAGGGTGCTCATACGCAGCCTGCAAATGACTTTCCTGGGCTGGTCTCACCGTATCCACTGCTGTTGATGGATGAGACTGGCAGAATCTCCAGGCTCAGGTTCACTAGCTAATGCCTCATCCTTCAGTAAAATTAATATGAGGACAAAGATTTGGCACAGACAAGCAAAGGGTAATATTCCTTTATGTGAATCTGATTTCTGGACTAAAAGCACCCTTTAGCCCTCTGTACTTTATGGTAGCAATTTATTTTTCTCTATGTAACTCACAGGAGTGGCAGGCTCTTCAAAACTATTATCAGCAAAGTGCCTTTCTCTTAACACATTAAAATCCCTCCACTTCTAAACCTTGCCTCTTTTATGATTTAATGGTGTTCACATCAGTGCTTGCAAACAGAAGCAGAACAGAAACACAAGCAGACGATCACCACATAGAAACATTTAACTAACGTTTCACCTTAAAAAAGGTGACAGGAGAAATCACCACCATGATCTAGGCAAAGCCCGAAGCAGAACAGTCACACAAAGGCCACCATCAATTTGGAGTCCAGCTGTGAACACCTGCACTACTGGACCAGGTGCATAAGCCCAGCTGTTCCCACGCATGTTTCCAGGGAAAGGAGATGCTCACACCCACAAACAGTAGTCACAGCAAAAGGAGAGTAAAGCTCCTTAACTCACAGCTGGCTGATACGGGTTTACTGCAGAAACAGTGTTATCTAATGGACCTGGTGACGTCAAATGGGAACAGCAATGTGTACTTACACGCATGTGTTGTCCTCCTATAGGCAAGCTCTTGGCATCAGTGCTTGAACACGGCTATGTGGCTCAAGACAGCTCAGGAGAAGATCCAGAAATGAGGATGTGGCCAGTACGGCCAGTTTAACTTTTCATTCCACAATGGAAAGTAACACAAATGATTGTTTTCTTTTTTTTTTTTCTTTTTTTTTCTCACTCATATCTCATGGCCTTTTTTTCAGCTCAAGATCTGGGTTCCTTGTGAAAAAATTGATATACCTGCAACAATAGCCCAGGCACCCACCTCCACACCTAAAGCCTATCTAAAAGTACCAGCCATCTTTATTTCCCTTCTTTTCTTCTGCCTTCTGCCTCTTCACCTCTCATGTGACTGCTGATCATGAGGGGAGAAACCATGACAAGAACCAGGCTGAATTCCTGACAGCAAGCTAAGGTTGTGGTGGGACATGGGCATTTCAGACCTGAAAGTTGCCACTCAGGCAACTTGAGTACAAGCAGACTGCTACTGCAAGCCAGGATACAGGATGTTTTCCAGGACGTTTTCCAGGACCTGAGGATCATCTGGTTTTGGAAGCTTCTCCAAATACTCTTTGTCCTTGAGAAGCTTTCAATACCCACATCACAACCAGTAGTGACCTTTAAAAATCTTCCAGATCATTCCCGTGACTATTTTGTAGCTTCCAGGAGGGCAAACTTTATCATCTCATCACAGAAGCTGAGGTTTTAAAAAGCTGCTGAGCTGCCTAACCCTTGAACAAATCCATAAAAAATTATAATAACTGTTGATTATAATTCTCATGTGAGGGCCAATGCACCCATGGCATCATAACCTCATTTACTGACTCAGTGCATGAGCAGTTCAAAACTTCCACACAGAATTTGTTAAGTTTGAATCCTTCTTGAGCTTCCTACATACAGTGTACTCACTGAGACTTCAACCTAAGCTATACTCATCTGCATTTTTTATTTACAACTTTCAGTTTTAAACTAGGGTGGTCTTCAAGAATTGAACTGCCTTGCAAAGTTATCATAGCCGGTAATCTCAAAATAAATCTTTTGAACAGTAAGAGACCTTGCTACCATTGGTCCCTGAGTATCTGTCCTGGGGGAAATTTGCTTTCATGTTGTAACAGTGACATAATCCAGTCTTTCTCCATTTAAAACACGAAAAAAAAAAAAAAATATTTTGCAAGTATTCTCCTAGCTGAAGGGTGGCAAGTGAAGCTGAACACAACTGCCTCTCTCTCTGGGGATCTAAGCAGCAAGGTCCTTCTCCCATTCAAGTCAAAGAGCCCAAAGATCTCAGCCCACATTTTTCTAACACCTTTTAGACCATTAAATGCACCCACACACAGCTAGCCTCTCTCTCTCTTTGAATGTACGCATGCACAAACTTGCTTGTTCATGCTCTCCCACAGCACCCTTTAACTTCTTTTTTCAGTGTAAGAGGGTAAAGTCTCAACAAATGTCATTATTTCAGCTCTTGCATTGTAGTACTTCTTATCAAAAGACCTACCTTGGGGAATTAAATTTATATTATATTATATTATACTCAATGTAAGAGGATGTTTTGTGCTGACAAGAGTTTAAAAATACAGTTGTTAATCTAAATGGTCATTTTGGAGGTGCTAGATTTATCATTTCCCCTGCATTTCTCTTTGCACCTGTAATTCTTTCATGTGGAGATGGAAAAATGAGGAAAGCGTAAGAGGGGTTTTAAACACACCTCCTTTCCTCAACATGCATTTCTAGTCTAAATGTCATCTGCAACGTATCTTTACAACCCAGTAACATCACTTCCCAGTGGAAACTCCAGATGCTGAGGTAAAGCCCTTTCAGGTGCCACAGCACATGGGTTGCTGCCCTCTGGGATCTGCTCCTCAGCTGGCAGCCGTAGGAAGGGGAAGGGGAGGGCGCTGCCAGCAGTCTTCCCAGGAGATGCAGCTTCTGGGTTCTCCAGAGCATGCGGGATCAAGTCAGTATGTGACACTACTTCTACCCAAACGTTAGGAGTGGTCTGAAGCTGCTGAGCAATCTTAGACTTTACACCTCCCCAGGTGTGGTGTAAAGCACACAAACGAGAGCCCTGAGGGACACCCGGAGGCTGCTTAGTCCTTCCAGCTGCTCACAAGAGCTGGGACTAATGCATAATGAAAATAAACTTTATTGACAAAATTCACATTTAGGTTTGGACAAAGGCTGTCTCCAGATCAGGAAGCTGGTCCTCAGGCTTTGCATTTCGGTGTGCTTGCTCACAGAGCAGAAACCAAATCTTACAGCATAAAGAAAACCTCAGGCAGAACTCAGTAGAGAGCTGTCGTCCTCTCAGTCAGACACATGCTGCAGTGCCAGGTACCTGCTAGGGTTGGGGCAACACTAAGTGTTACTGGAACTGGGGGAAAAAGGCAAAATTATTGTCAGTGCACCTACTTGTTCTTCACCTTTCTTCCCAGAAGAAGCATTACTGAAATTGTCTGGCGTGTGCCACAGGGCGATCGCTTCCAGCCACTCGCTTAAGAGACTCTGACGTATTTCAACAGAAAGCTGTAGTTGATGTGGCCAGCACTGCACAATCTTAGCCATCTCCGTTTGCAAGTTCAGCACAATTGTCTGCTTCATTTTGACACGAGCGAGCTGTGTACTCGGAAACATCGGCGGCAGCAGTGTACAACCCGAACAGGCTGGCAAATAATCTCTCTTCCTCTCAAAAAACATACTCTGATATTAAATGGGTTTCCTTCAGGATTGTAATAATGGACTGGGAACAAAAAAGACTGCAGGAAGATTTATTTTCAGCCAATGAGCAATCCCAGAATCATCAACAGGGCAAGCTTCTGACGCAGGGTCCAATTCCCCAGGTCACCCTCTTACATATTATTGCATCCAGGCTCATAATCTGATTTTATACATGCAATCCTGTCCACTCCTCTGATGGGAAATGCAGAGAGACAGCCTCTAAATCACACTCGCATTAAAGTGTGTGTGAGACTGGGCAAAGTGGGATCAGTCCCTGCTCTTTTGTTTGCAATGCGGCACCAGCTGTGCCTTCGCTGGGGAGGAGCAGGGGGACACGCTGGGTGGCAAAGAAAGAGCCTTCCTTCACCCCAGCACCATGTGAAAGCAAAGTGTGGCTTGGCGTTATTTAGAAATGGGCTGGTCAGGTTTGGCCACCTGTTGCCCTTTGCATTGTTTAACCTTTTTTTTCCACTGAGGTATCACATTACTGATTGCTGGGTACTTCGACACGGATTTCATAAAACACCTCCTTCAAGTCTTCCACTGACAACTAGAATGAATATACGAACCAAAAAAAAAAAAAAAAAAAAAATTATGTAGGTTAAAATATAGTTAGCAGTTATATTTATCACCAGGCTAATTCCAAGTGGAAGAAAACGAGGTGCCAGACTGCAGGCAGACATGGCCACTTTCTGCGAGGCCCGAAGCATGTCCCAATCTGCTGCTCCAGACTGTTTTGCTACTAAGCACTACAGTGAGACATGGAAAGAGACATACAGTTAAGCAACTGGAATCTGAAAAAAATGTTAAAAGGCTACACAATTTCTTGACACACAATTACTCCTGAAAAAAAATAAATCAATGGGATTTTTCACTCCCACTCCTTTGGTCTCTGTTGAAAAATGCAGCCTACATATGTTAAAACTAAAAAAAAAAAAAAAAAAAAATTCTTTTTGCACATATTTTGTATCAGATATTCATTAACAAATATATAAATCTGTTTTAAAGCTAATTGCTTCAGTTTTAGAAACCAAAACTTTTTTTTCTGAACAGCAGAAGGAATTTTTGGATGTTTTCCACTGAACTGTATTTGCATCCTCTCTGCTGAAAGCCCAACCTTTGCAGTAAGAAACAAGGTTAGTTGCAAATATATTGGTCACCTCCAGTAAATCTACAGCCTCATAACAGACTTTAGCCTGTGGGGAGCCAGGTCTGATAGACAGGGTGTTTGATACAATGACCTGCATCCCTAAGCATGAAAAGGCAATATCAGAAGAAAGAATGTATTTAGAGGACTTAAAACCAAAGTCCCAGGTACTAAATTGACAGCTACTGGGTTTTCACCAGGCTTCCAGGATTTTTTTATGTCATATGTTTTAGGAGGGAGTAACAGGATCACAAGGGTTAGCCTGCAGAAAGACTCAGCCTGGCAGCAGGCAGGAAGGAAAAATTGAGGTTTGGGGCACTCAGGACCGGGACGAGGGAAAGGAAATATTTTCTTTCCCTCAGCAATGATCTGAAAACCACTGGGGTACAAAGAAGGAAACTTGCGGCTCTCCTCTCTCCTGGCTTACTTTTCAGGTGAAACTGTACTTTCCCTGAGTGTCATAAATGCTCCACTGCAAAGAGCTATTAATAAATAATACCTTGAGTATGTATACAAGATCATTATTTAATCTTTCAGTAATCTTTTGCCATGCATAATTTATTAAATGTTTTATTTATTGCTCATATTTATTAAAAATTGATTCTATTTCTTCTAACATAATTTTCCAGGTGCAATAAATTATTAATATTTAATAAATTAAAAGATGCAAGGAAAAAATATTTTAAAAGAAGTGCGTATTCCATGTCTTTCCTGTTCTGCACAGACATGCCTCTCACTGCACATTAAGCAACTCCCATCCTTTTGGGCAGGCTGGGGTTGCACTTTAATTTACAATTTGGGGAGTGCTGACAATAAAAAGTATGAAACTCCAGAGTCAAACTTCATAATCCTCTTGCCCTGGGAAGCCTGTGAGGTTGGCTTCAAACTGAGGAGAGGTTCTCAAACTGAGCACTCATCACAAAGCCATTGGACTCTGCTTTCAAGAAGTTTTCTACAACCCCAAGAGCGAGAAAAAATAAATAAAAAATAAACCCAGAACAAATAACATGGCTCTGCGACTGAAGGCTTAAAAAAACCCTGAAGATATGATGCAACACATGATAAAATTATTCAAAACATTCATTCAAATCACTTCCCAGCACCCACACACAGAGCAACAGCACCTTAGATTTGATCCTGCATCACTGGGAGCTGTGGACACCCAGCACACCTCAAGAACCATCCTGTTTTGGGGCAGTCTCCCCTGGGTAACCTTGCTAACTCCAGCCCAAACTCCTCTTTACATTTTAGCCTTCCACCCAGCTGTTAATCTGGCAGCACGTCAGTCCTCACTCTGCACCAGCCACAGTGGCTGGGCTCCCGGGGGAATCACTTGGCGCACCCTGTGCCTGGGCTAAGCAAGAAGTCCAGCTGCAAGATCAGAGAAGTCTTCACCAGCTCTGAGGTCTCTGGACACGCCTGCAGCACAAAACAAAACTAGAACATTGACAAATTGGAATCAATTAAAACAAAAATCAAACAACAATGACTTGAGGGTCTGGAAGGAGCTGAGGAGTGATTAAAGGGAATCACTTGGCGCACCCTGTGCCTGGGCTAAGCAAGAAGTCCAGCTGCAAGATCAGAGAAGTCTTCACCAGCTCTGAGGTCTCTGGACACGCCTGCAGCACAAAACAAAACTAGAACATTGACAAATTGGAATCAATTAAAACAAAAATCAAACAACAATGACTTGAGGGTCTGGAAGGAGCTGAGGAGTGATTAAAGCAATTAAATCTGGATAACTTGGCTAAGAGATAACTGCAGAAAAGTGCTTCCGTAAACTTGAAAGGCTTAATCTCCATCTGGGGGGCGAGGGCACGTGCAGAGCCAGCACGCAGACGGAGCTGGGAGATGCAGCAGGGCTGAGAGCAGGGGGTCTGCAAACCCCAGCAGAGGCTGAGAAACCCAAACCTCTCACAGCACAGACAGGAGGTGGGACTACCTGGGCAGGGGGAAATGGATGAGACAGCAGCTCTACTCTCGTCTGTAAAAGCAGGTGGAACAAAATAGCAGGTCATGTCTCAGAAAAGGGAGCAAGGCAGGGAAGGGGAGCACCATAACCACCAACCACCACTGGTCCTCATGTTAGCACTCAGCTGATGTTATTCACCGCACTGCTCTGTTGTCGTTTCAGCCCCCAGAGCTTAAATGATGTTTAAATTGACAGTGGCTCTTTCCGAGTCTGATACTTCCCCCTATCCCTCCCTGCTTTCTGCACACCCCATACAGATGTAGAAATTAGGTTACAGGCATTGAGAGCTGGGAAATTAAATGTGACTGCTGGATAAAGCTCTGCAAGTGACAAATCCAATGAGTTCATTTTAATCCTCTTGAGCTGCTAAACATATTGACTGCATGGTCCCATGCACAGCTCTGCCTTTCTCACAGAGCCAAGGACAGAGCCAGCAGCCCTGCTGCCCCCTTGCCCCTCACCTGTACTGAGGGCGATCCTATCCTAAGCCCTAAAGATGCCCAAAGTTTTATTCACCATTTAGCACTTTTTCCAAGACTCCAGATTGAAGGTTCTTCATCAATCCTCCCTCAACATTAGAAAAAAGCTTCCGTACATGTGCCCACCAGCATTGTAAAAAGCCAAAGGTGTAAACAAGGATGTGCCACATTTAACGTTGCACTGACTGAACCTGCTCAGCATCCTGCCCTAGGGATTCAGGATATGAGATAACACATTTCCTAACTCAGAGACTGTTTCGGATCCTGTAATGTCTTTAGGAAAGGGGCACTGTAACTAATTAACGTGCTGAAAGAAGTAAGCATGCCCCACTTATCCTGGTTATAAATTCCTGCTAATAGTTGCTGGCTTGTGTTCTAATGCAGGGGAGCTGAGCTAATTTAGGAGAATGCTGTATCCTGTTCCTTGTCCATCAGTGCTGCTCCTCACAGCTTCATTGCAAATTTCACCGTAACTGGTTTAAAAAGCTTCCATTTATAGGGTCATGAGATTGTGGTTCTGTTGTTGCTTCCCATTTTATGCCCCTTTAAAACAAAAGTTTCTTTCTTATCTAAACAAAAAACGCTATACTGAAAAATGTCACCCATTTCATATAAAGGGTGAGAAAGCAAAACACACAACCCACATTTTCGATTTCATTCTTTTTTCCAAACAAAATCTAGCTGTTTTGGTAAGTAATCTTGATCAACTACCTCCCCAGCTGATTAGACTTTACAGAAGATCATCTTTATTTTATGTTCTAACAATCATGGGAAACATCTCAATTAACCAAATGTCTGAGAACCTATTCCCATCTCTCCCTGACTTTTAAGGCTCCCTGCACAACCCAGATGAGTAATTTTCCATCTAAAACAGTAAGAGTACCTCAGTCCACACAAAACAGCAGGACCAAACTGCACCCTAGCCGCCTTCTTTGAAGCCTATCAACTCATTCTTTTTCCTGTTTCAGTGCAAAACCACAGAAAAAAAGTGACTCTCACCATCCCACCTAACCGCTGCCTGCTGTCCGTCACCCAACAAAGATCCCCCAGCTCTTGGGGCTGAAGTTTCCAGTATTTCCTAAGACACGGAGTCTCAAAGTAGGAGTTTTGCTTTGGAAAGCATATTAAAACTCCTCCACATAACATTCCTTGATGCAATATGCAGCCTTTTCCAGGGCAATACGTGACATCTGTTCCACTGCAGTTAAAATCCTTCCAGATTAAGGCAATAATGCAGAAAGCTGCCAAGTGGGAGCTCCATACCCTGTTACAATTTGAAAATCTCTACCTCACTTATCAGTGCAAGCAAAGTATTTTATTTTTAAGATGGATATTTGGAATTACACCACATACGTCAGGGTCCTGAGCATGCTTCCCCCTGCTGCTGGGGGTTTGGCAGCCTGGGCTCAGGGCAGCTGAGCTGGTGGCCTTGGTAAAAGTGTTGTTGAAGCCTGGGCCAGGGTCCCCCCTCTTATCTGGAGCTGCACTTGAGCTGGGCTCCTGCCTTCAGTCTCTGCCTGAGCTTTGCCACAGTTTTGCGGCAGTCGTGCCCATGCCTGCTCTTGAATCCCACCTGCTAGCTGATGTCCCACCCAGCCTCAGCCCGTCCCCAGTGCCTGATGTCCTTGGCTGGGGCTGCCAGAAAAGGTATGAGGAAAAAATATTAAATCTTTGACAGAAAAGGAGCGTGATGTTTTCTGTGGAAAGGAGACACTTCCGCTAAATCATTTAATTTGATCTGAATTCCTACACTCCACAAAGAAATTATTTTGACAGAAAATTCCAGTTCCAGTTGTCATTACAAGCAAGTCCTGGTTTCAGCTGGGACAGAGTTAACATTCTTCATAGTAGCTAGTGTGAGGCTGTTTTGGATGTGTTCTGAGAAGAAGGCTGGTAACATACTGATGTTTATAGTTGCTGCCAGGACAGTCAAGGACTTCTCAGCTTCTCTGCTGTGCCAGTGTCTGCAGGGGCAGGAGAAGCTGGGAGAGAGCACAGCCCCAAATACTAGCCTAGGATTCAACCTTAAGTTTAGGACTGAGACTGGAATTGGCCAGTAGTCTACTCCATATCATACATGTCATTCCCAGAATATAGATGAGGATTTGTCCGGAAGTTGCTTCTTCTTGGTCCGGGTTGTCTCCCTCCAGGCCGCCCCTCTCTCAGGGTTGTCAGGATCTCTCAGTCACTCAGGCTCTTACCTCCATTGCAGGATTGCAGTTTCAGAACTCTCCCTGCTCCAGGTTCGTTAGCAGGGAACGGGCTGAGCGTTGGTCATCAGACGGTGAGGAGTATCACTGTGTATCGCTCATTTGTATATTTGTATATATTCCTGTTATTAGTACCATCGTTATCATTATTTTCAATATTATTGTAGTTTAGTTTTTAAATTGTTCTTATCTCAACCTATGAGTCTCTTTTCCCTTCCCCCCTTTAACTCTCTCCCCCACCCCCTGGAGGAAGGAGGAGGAGAATGAGTGAGTGGTGTTGTGGTGTTTTTCTGCCAGCCAGCATAAAACTACAACAAAGCAATATCTAGGTACATCTACAGTAGCATTTTGGTTCAAATCAAGAACCTGCTTTTGAAGTAAAATCTGATGACCTCTTCTTAACCACGCTTTGATTTCCATCACTGAGTGACAATGGACCATGCAAACTGGTCTCCTTCTGGATGAAGCTAAACCAGAAGGTGGCTTCAACTGCTAGTGGCTTCCCAATCCATGAGAACAGACTGGAGCTAGTCTGAAGTCAACCTCCTTGAAATGTCCATAGTGTGAACATTGGGCCCTCAGCATTGGGTCCATCCAAAATCGCTCAGTTAGTGGAACCTTGAAATTACTTTTTAAACAATGTATAAGCTATGCATACATATTAGTCTTGTATCTAATTTGGACAAGTAAAAACTACTCATAGAGAACTTGCACCATCTGCGTTCTCAGTTGCCTGATAGAAACATCAAAGATACTCTCTCTGAAGCTACAGTTATTTTTGCAAGTCATTGAGTTATTTTTTTTCAGAACATTTTATCTCAGCATGTTGAGGTTGCCTGTGCCTTGTTAGTTTTGACCCAGTGATGACTTCTTGCATCACGTATTTCACATTTGTGGTGTATGCATGAATAGAATCACAAAATGAGAATTTCCTGAGATAACAGAAATGCAGATGGCACCATACCCAAAGATCTGTAAAAAAATGAGTCATTTACTTTGCATCAGAAGAAATAATTTGTGTAAGAAAACTTGATATAAATGGGTCTGTAAATAATTAGACAAATTAAGCAATTTAGGCTTTCTTAAAAAGTGCAATACAAGGGAGTGAATCTGATGATTAATGCAGACATTATCACCTTGAAGCTAATAGCTATACGTGTGGTTTCCACAATCACCTACAGACTGCTTCCCAGATGGTGCATCTGAGCCTCGTGCAGAGGTGCACAGGATGTCTGGGGGAAGGTAAGATGTGAAAGAAAGCAAATGTAGTAAAACTTGCCACAAAATAAAGTATTTGAAAAAAATTGTAGCTGGACATCTCATACAAAGCATAGAGCATAAATGCTCTTCCAACAGGAATGGGAATATAATGGAAATTCAGCACGTAACAGCCGATCACAAAACCTCGTCTTACTGCAGCAATTGGGAAGTTTGATAGTCAGTCTCTGCTCCCCCGCCCTGTGTTGGTCACTACTTGGGTGTGGACCTCCTGAGATCCTGAAGAAGAACACGGTCTGAGCTTTCACATGTACTCTCCAGCATACCCCAAACAAGCCCAGTAGTTATAAAGCAAAAGCACTCTGACATCTAGTACTCAGTACTGTCACTGAATTCTAAGCAGCCACACAATAGACATTATGATAGAAAACAGAGACAAAGTCGGGAAGCATGAAGAGCAGACAGATATTAAAGACAAAAATACAGCATCACTTCCCTCACCTTTCCAGACAGAGAAGCATTTCATCTCAGAAGAGATTTGATTCTACATCACATTGGTTTGCAGTTTGATATCCTTTTTTTGACTAGTCCAATTTCAGGCCTGGCAAAATATAATTGGCCAGAGCTCTGCTTCTGTGCCTGAAACTTCAATTCAGTAACCTCTCTCCTGTTGTATTCCACAGAGATCCAGAACTAATGTGTGCTTGGGATATGAGAAGAATGATTCTCTGGGTGAACTGAAGTTCAATTCCTTTCTTTCATTTCAATAAACTGAGGTTGACTTTTAAATTGTCAGGCCTGTCAAAGGAGATTTTTTATCACAATTAGAAGCTGAGATGTGTAGTGGCCTTACTGAAAGAATAAAATGGATTTTTTACACATTTCTGTGCAAGTATCAGTCAGAAAAGGCAGAGCAGAGCGAACACAACCAAAGATATTTTCACAAATACTCACACTGATTAAAAAAATATGAATTTGTTCCAGCTGTGTTTGCTTCTTTCAAATAAGCAAATAATCCCGTTCTGCTCACACACATTCTCACAGAAAGCAAACTTGGGAAACTCATGAGGATTCATGGAAAGCAAAGTTCACACAAAGGAGGAAATCAGCTAGACAGGAATCAGACTGCACTGATCACAACTGGCACTGCAAACATGTACAACTACTTATGGGAGTATCAGAGAGAATTATAGCAGCATCCTGCGCAAGGCTTCAGACATGTCAGTGCACTGCTGCTCAAAGGAGCTGTGCCTTGGACAAACTCTTGGTCAAACCCAACAAGTGTCAAGGAATGTCACTTTTTTGTAATTATTAAAAACTGTGTTTCTCTTACTTGAAGGACCCCAACCCAAGGTTCTAATTATTTAATTTATATCTGGCTTTATTCTTTATATTTATCCAAATCTTATATAGTCTTTATATTTATATTTATCCAAATGAGGAACAACCACTTTTTGACCTGAGAAAGCCATCTCCCTAGACACCAGAACCAGGAACACTGGATATTTAATGCAGACGATGTATGGGGGGAATAAAAAAAAAAAAAAAAAAAAAAAAAAAAGAGCTAAGAAAGACAGTGACTATGCAAAGAGGAGACAGAAGTGGTGTAGCCCAGCTGTAATTTCAGTTGCTGTATGACCTGCAGCCCAGCCTGCCCCAACACAAGTTTGACACTTGCTAACACTGCAGCTGTGGCAGGGCAAAACAGAGACAGAAAAGCCTGGTGGTAAATACCCCAAGCATGGTGTCATGGTGAGTCAGATCAGCTTGCAAGCCAACTGTTTTTTTAAGGCTAGTTTTGAGCCAATCCACCAGCCTGTCTCATTCAGCAGCTGCACAGGCACCCCCAGAACCAGTGGCCAAGAGGGGACAGGCTCAATCCTTCCAGCAGCAGCACAGAGCTGGTTTACCCTGAGCCAGTCATAAAGCTCTTGTGGTTCACATGACACAACTTACCCAGGTTTTGTGAAAATGGCACCCAATCGCCTGGATAAAAATAAACACGGGTAGGTCTATGCAAGTGCTGTGAATATTAGGACAGCGCAGCCTTACACCAGTGACATTGTGCCATGAAAAGCTCAGCCTCTTGTACGCAGCCACTGTTGGAAGATGCCCTGGGTACCAAGAAAGCAGTAGTGGGAAAAGCAAGAGTAGTATTTTGAGTGAATGTAAAAGGGTTCACTTCCACACAGGCAGTTTTCTCTCAATAACATTTTTTTTCCTACCAATAGCAGTTCAGAACCATGCAATCAGGGGATCCCTGTGCCATCTGGAGCTTTTCTGAATAGGAGTTTCATAAGCCATTAAGCAACACTTTTGCCTCCATGTGTAAGTTCCCAGGAGGGGATTGCAGTGGCCTAGGCAATATATGTTTGAAACTCTCGCGATTAAAACTTAATCAGCTCCATCCTGCATTTCACCATCTTTGGTAAGATGGCTTTGCTTGACAGACCTTGGCAGCCCCACAGTAGTATTTCAAAGGGTCATTGAGGAACCTCCCCATACCTCTGCACAAAGAGGTAAAACATAGGTTACTCATGTCATGAGTCATAACCCAGAGCATACAACAGCCCTACCAGGTTTACCACTCTTCGGAGATGGAGGTAGAACAGCACTGGCACTGAGGACCACACTCCTGCCCCACCAGGGTGGCACCCACCTGAGGCTGCTCAGTCAACCCGGAGGCATCCAAAAGCTACCCCAAGAGGAGAACCAGCGTGGGTTCCTCTTCCCTGCAGACCCCACCAAGAAAAAGGCAGGTTTCAGAGTTGTCCTTGCTCCACCACCAAGGTTAGCACAACTACTCCCTGCCTGCAGCCCAGAGTAGCAATCCACCTAGCTGGAAATGGGGCCATATGTTCCTTGTGAAAACTGCCCTGTTCCCATCCTGTTGCTTCTGGCCATTTTTGTCCACCTGAGTAAAGCAAAGGAAGGAGTTCCCACCCCTGTCCTGTAAAGCCCTTTGTGATACTCCTGAAGGAAAAATGGTAGGTTGGTAATGGAACATGTAATAGTTTGTGGCCTCCAGGAAAGAAAGGAGAGCAGGTGCTGAGCTGGTTGCAAACTACGAATATACCTGAGCTCAGCCTGCAACCTGTCACTGTGCAGAGACATTAATCGGTGTCTCTCCTCTGTCCAGAGAGTGGATGGAGTTTAAGTGTCATGATATCCATATGAATACATCGTCTCTGAGATCTCTCCATCAGAACTGAACTTTCTTGACATTAGCTGGGGAGGAGAGACTGACAGATGGACAGACAGATGGAAGAAAAGACCAATGGACAATGAAACTGTGTGGTCTCATTGCCTGCGAAAACTAGACTGATGTGGGACAGCACACGTGACCACCCCAAAACGTCTAGTGGCTGAAGTTGTCAGATTGCTATTTCAGCACCCTGGGTTGGAGAAAGGTACAGAATTCAATCCATTTTCTTAGAGAGGTTCTCCTCACAAACAAAAAAAGAGGAAAAGCATCTTCATTTATGGTCTGTAACAGCCTTGTCTGAGCTCTTACAGACTCAGCGCAGGAGAGGACATCAGCCTGATAATGGCAGTGCAGCTCCCAGCATCGCAGTCAGCCCTGCTGCTTCATCCCAGTGGGACTCCCGAATGTGAAGCTCCCTGCAGCTGTTCCTCTGAGGTGGACACCCTCCTGGGCTGCAGGCCCCCCTCCAGACCCAGAAGCACCCTGGAGGCACTCCATCACTGCTGAAGCACAGGGTTTTTTTAATCTCTCCATTGATTTATAATTGCTCCAGGCAATAATGATCCTATGTTAGCTGTACACTCTTGTTTTCATTAGCCAGTCTTCTCCCTCTCTTCACAAGCAGTGAGACCTTCATGTGTCTGTCTGCCTCAAAGCAGGTTTACAACTTTCAGAGAGGAATTTTCCTACTTTTTTTTTTTATTATATTTTTTTTCCACAGCACACGGCAAACCGTCCCAACTGGGTTGCATCAAGCATCACGGCTTCTTCTCCAGCAAAGCCCTCTGTGCCACAGCAAGGTGAAGGCTGGCCTGAGCAGAGAAGGAAGCCCAGGCTTGGGGAGGTAGCCAGGGGGAAGAGGACCACCTCAGGGCAGGAACCTCTGCAAGGCTCACTGGTAGCTCACCAAATCTTTCTTACTCTTCTTTTAAAAGTACATTTCTGCATGTGATGCCTTGAGGCCACAGAAATTCCCAGAACAAGTATGAATTTTTCAGGAGGATGGAATGTGTCTACTGCTGTTCTCTAAGACACAAAGAAGACAAAAAGGGCAATTTTCTGACTTCAAAGCAGATATTTTTAGTATAAACTACCAGCAACATATCCATGCACACACACACAAATATACTATATATAAATACATAAACATGTATATGTGATTCCCACCACCATGGTTTTGACAGAGCCTGTCCTATCATTAGTCACCACAGAAACCCATCCTGGTAAACCATCTTCATGTTCCTCTGCTATTAATCATTAACATTAACCACTGGATCTGGAAGTAAAGCACCTTCTCTCTCAAGAAGATCCTAACTGACAAAGGGGAGAGAAAAAAGACAAGCAAAACTTGCTTTGCTTGTTAGTGAAAGCCCCAGTAATGCAATGGCCTTGCTCCCTTTCCGTGCTCACTATCTGGAACAGCTGTTGCACAAGGCTGGGGAGTGGAAAATGATGTATGGCACCTGAAGGGCTAATTGCATGTGCCACCATCCAGGTAAATGGAAAAACCATGCACTTGTCCTGCATCGAAAATGACAGCCTTATCACCTGTGTCACATAAACATGATTAAGAAAATAAATATACTGCTTCCTCAGTGACTGAGCATTAAATCTTAACCAACATCCTACTGGACCAATAGAAATGCTTTTCAGCTCAACCAGCTGTGGATCAAGCCCTACGTGATGATACAGGCTCTGGACTTTTTGCCCTTGCAAACCACCTTCCCCCTCTGCCCAGGAGGTCCGGCCAGCGCAGCCCTGACCGCCCACGCTAGCAGCCAGGACCATGCAGAACATCCAGCCCCCACAGTCTGTGGGAGGCAGAGGAGTGAGGTCAGGATGAGACAGAGTGTTTTGAAGTAGCTGCAGACTGACGTAGTCATTCTCTCTGTATACTTGTCTATATGCCCACGTATATATACTCAGAATATTCCCAATCTTATATGAAAGTCTGTTGAAGGGGATCTATGCATTTCATCAGACATTCCTAAAGCCTGAAGGCTTAGCAGGCTGTGCACTTCTGATGGACGTCAAGACGTGAGTGATTTTTTTGGGGATAATACAGAAAAATATATAATCCTCTGTTACGTGGTTTTCTGGCAAAGAAGTCTCACCTCTGCTTCTGCCAGATGCTTCCATTTTGTATTTCTGCATGAGAGGGAGTCCAGCCATTTGGAAGTTGGTATAACCAAATTAAATAAATGAGGCACTAATCTTGTTACTGACATACATTACTAACATTTCCCTTCCACCAACAGATGGAACACACACTTGGGGGATGATGCAGGTTTTTAGCTAAATTATTACTAACTAATAAAAATACCAAACCCAGAAAAATCAAATCCACTCGAGACAATTCATTCTCACATCTGGACAGAAACCATTTGAGTAACATGGACAAACCTGTTCTCAGCTTTTCAGAAAACTGGTTTGGAAAGGAATTCAGGCGACCCTCCAACCCATCCCAATGCCCTAAACTCTACCACTGACCAAAGCTAGAAAAATCGCACATTTGGGGTCAAACTAGGCTTCATGCATCAACAAAATGGTCCAAACAACTGGGACTGACCAACATTTTATCTGACAAATTTTTGCCTGATTGGATGTTTTCAGCAGCCAGCACGAATGTAAATTCTCCTCACTTCAGGCAGGTAAATATTTCCTTACAACAGGGTCATGAAAAACAGGCCCACTGTGAGTCATTTTATCTCAGGCAATTTTTCATAATTGGACTGCATGGAACAGACTCCTCTTATTACTGGTGTGATACCAGATAATAAAATAAATAATTTGCCACTTTTGTAAGCAGAAGGGAAACAAAACAGATTTATAGCACTGGGATTTGGAAATGCTTGTTACTTGCTTGTTTTCCATTTTGTGTCTTCTCCAGAGGTTAAACAAAAACATCAGTAAGTATCTGTCTGCAAAGAGGTACAAGGGAAATAACAGTATGTATACAATTG
Organism: Pterocles gutturalis; assembly: GCF_000699245.1. Classification (NCBI taxonomy): domain Eukaryota; kingdom Metazoa; phylum Chordata; class Aves; order Pterocliformes; family Pteroclidae; genus Pterocles; species Pterocles gutturalis. The sequence continues at coordinate 34,218 of NW_010115532.1, forward strand.
AGACTTCAGAGGGGAATTTCAATCAGCATATTATCAGGATATACTGACAAAGTTTAAAACCTCCAGAGATAAAAACAGTTACGCTGATCTGTGATTGCTCTTACCAGACAGAAACCAAGAAAGGGAAAAAAAAACAGATGGACAATTTTAGAAGAAATTAAGGAACATGAAAGAGAGGAAGGAAAGAAGAAGGTGCAACAAGCAGAGAAAAACATAAGCACCAGTGGTGGAAAGCTAAAAGAAAATACTTTAAAATACGAAAGCAAGCACACACATTTCATATTGAGAGTGATGAAACCTGAGAGCACCTTACTGCAAATTCTCCCTTTTCTGATGTCCTTCCTAAAATTATGCCTCTTAGTCAAACACAGGTGTGGTTTGGGTTCAGAATAGGAGTAATAGGTTCAACCTTAGTACATGCTCAGAAAGGATATAGAAATAAAAGTAAATAAGCATAAGCTTGAGCACACAGAGTCCCCTCCATCTGCAGAGCCTCAACAAGGCAGAGTCCCTCAAGGACTCAAGGCACATGGCAGCACCCAGGAAATGCTCCCTGCAGAAAATGATGATGGTCATGAAGAGCCTGAAAGCAGGAAACCTTTCCAAGCTATGGCGTTAGTGAGGGAAGCAGCCTCCCTGGTTGCCCAAGCCTTGCACTGGAGGTCTGAGGCCACCTGTACCTCCACTGATTCCCCAGGGTCACGGGCACCCACATCTAAGCACAGACCAACCCTGGCTGCTTCAGGGAGCTCTCTGCCCTGTGCAAGTTCTGCCTTCTCTCCTCTCCTCTGGAATTTTCTGTGCTGCAAGGAGAGGACATGGCAGGGCAGAAGCTTGGCTCCCAGAAGATGTTGTTTCTTTCCACCTCCCAGTAGATGTTGTTTCTTTCCATGTACTGTATAGTCACATGGAAAGAAACATAGGTAAAATCGTATGCCTTGTCCAGGCATCAGTAGTTGGATGTTTAAGGTAAATGGTGCAATACCTCTCAGACTGTTGCTTGCCTGCTCTGTTGCTCTCCCAACAGGCCACTCAAGATGTCACTAACTGGGTGGCTTTTATTTGTACAAATTCACTTTAAAAGTTCATCATTAATTCAGAAACACAAAATTATGGACTGAAGGTTTCAAAACCGTTAAAAACAACTGTGAGAAAGATACGTTGTTTATAACTCACTGTGTCTTCAAATCATCTCCCATGCTCCTTGACACCTATTTTTGAGTAATATACACTGACACAGAATTAAATACTAAAATCTTATTGTTGTGGTTTTGTGGGGGGG
>NW_010115533.1:0-3307 GCF_000699245.1 Pterocles gutturalis
CCAGGTCATCACCTACCTCCTCGCCGCTGCTTTCCTCTTCTTCCCGGTTCCTGGGCTGTTTCCCCTCTGCCTCCTTCCCAGCCGTCTCAGGCAGGAGGCTGTCCAGCCAGCTCAGGTCATGCAGAGAGAAGACGCACTCCAGCCCTTTCCGGATCCCCACCAGCGCCAGCAGCTGGGACCCAGGCGAAGCACAGATCAGCCTCGCACAGTGCTTGGGGCCGGGGGCCAGGCAGCATGGTCCCTTTCCTCCCCCAGTAATTGCCAGGGAGGTGGCATGTCACCTCTCCTGGCTCGGTCCCAGGGGAGGATGCTTGCATAACGCCTGCAAAGCAGTGACAGCCGCACCAGCCACGGAAAGGCTGGGGCAAACACAATGCCTGTGGGGGTCTGGAGGGACCCCACGAGCCCTCAGAGGTCTGAGCATCCGTGTACACCACCTGCCAGGGTGTGTGCCCCCACCCAGGGCAGCGCCTGCGCCCCTTGCCCAAGGCGAGCACCAGAGCTCCAGTGATGCTCAGGGCAGGTGTGGGCAGCACCCAGCCCACCACCAAAGCGGTGCAGCCTGATTAAAAGGGATGTCATACCATCACTGGGAAAATAATAGCGGCCACGGTGGACTTGAGGACCCAGAGAAGGGCCAGGCACAGCAGCTGGATGACCGTGAAGAGGTGCACGCGCCTCAGGGGCACGTGGCGGAGGTAGGCGAGGTCTGGCTGGTGCTTGGCTGGCATCAGGAGCAGCCGCACACGGTCCATGAGCTGTAGCGAGAGGACAGCATGTGGGTCACACACCTCCAGCTTTCAGGCAGCTCTCACCCACCTCCCTTTTGGAATGGGCTGGCAGGTGGGTTTTCAACATCCTTTTTGCAGTTCAGCCCTCCTGCCATCCATGCTGGCTGCCAGCACCATGCCTGGGTAGGTGGGCTTGTCTGCAAGACCAGGGGAGCACTTTCCAGGCAGACATCTTGAAAGGACTCAAACTGGTCTTAAGGGTTTAATTGTGAGATAGCAACCCCTTGATCCCCTTCCCTGCATGCAGGAAATCACCACTGCCTTTGCCAGAGCACAACCCTGGGTTTCCCAAGCAGAAAGAGGGAGGGAGGGGGTTTCCCTGTCACCCAGAGCAGGGTAATTGCAAGGAAAATGTACTGTTTAGATTTAAAAAAAAAAAATGTGTTTCTCAGGAGAGGAACAGAGCTGGCACATCAGTGGCAATGCCAGGACCAAAGGACCAGCAGGTCCCAGACAGGGATGTCCCTGCGGCTTTGGGAGCAGGTCTGGGTCATCCACTGGTCCCTGTACTTCTCTCAAACCACCTGATCCATCAGTGCAGAACTCGCTTGTGCTCCTCAGCATCCCAGACGGCTCCCTTTCCCTTTCCTCTGCCCCAGAGAGGTCCCTTTGTCCCTCCTTGTCTTGGGCCAAGCTCCACATCATGCAGAGCTAAAATCCAGGCTCTGCTGCGCAGTGATACTCAGTGGTACTGAGCAAACCCACTCATCCTCAGAACAGCCCCACCAGCACCCTCAGTGCAGTCCCACCAGCACCCCAGTACAGCCCCACGAGCACCCCAGCACAGCCCCACCAGTACCCTCAGCACAGCCCCCACCAGCACCCCAGCGCAGCCCCCACGAGCACCCCAGTGCAGCCCCGCTCACCTGGATGCTGTTCAGTGCCGCCACCCCCATGTGCAGAAAGACCCCGTACAGCACTGGCATTGGGATATGCTGCAACACAGCAGGGCGAGGGGTCAGCAGGGCACCGTTCTCCGAGGGGACTATGCTTGCTGAGCATCCTCTCCTGTGTAACAGCCTGCATAGACGGCTGCAGCTTCATTTCCAACAGCCCAGTTTAATTTCATGGCTTTTTGCTTATCTTAGGGCTGCGAGGGTTTTAAAGCCCAGACACACTCCTGGCTATGCTGTGCTGCTCATGCAGGGACATTGCAATCTTCAGAGGGGGGAACTTGCACTGAGTTCCTTGCCCCGTTTTCCAGCACGTGGTGGGAGCAATCCAGGCCGAGGATGGAGAACACGACACCAAGCCACTGGGGTATGGCTTATGGCTCAGGATCTCTAAATGCTGGGGGTGTCCTGCCTCCCCGGCACACCGCTTTCCTTTCTACCTCCCCCTCTGCAACCACAAACTGGCTTCTGTGCCCGGTGCTGCTGAGCATGGTTTGGTTTTCCTTTGACCCCGCACAGGTGAGGAGGGAGCCCTGCATCTCATCAGCCACCGCAATGAGAGAGGGAGGAGCAGGTGGTCTTGGGTGGGGTTTCTCTACCACAAAATCACAGAATGGTTTGGGTTGGAAGGGACCTTCACAAACCAATCAGTCCCACCCCCCACCATGGGCAGGGAGACCTTCACTAGCCCAGGTTGCCCAAAGCCTCATCCAGCCTGGCCTTGAACCCCTCCAGAGCCTTCCCTTCTCCAGGCTGAGCAGCCCCAGCTCCCTCAGCCGCTCTCCATGGCAGAGCTGCTCCAGCCCTCGGACCATCTCTGTGGCCTCCTCTGGACCCGCTCCAACAGGTCCCCGTCTGCCTTGTGCTGGGGACCCCCGAGCTGCCTGGAGTGCCCAGGGGGGTCTGAGCTGAGCAGAGCAGAGCAGCATCCCCTCCCTCAACCTGCTGGCCATGGTGCCGGTGACACAGCCCAGGAGACCCTTGTCTGTCTGCACTGCGAGCGCACAGTGCCAGCTCACGTCCCACCAGTATCTCTGGGGCTGCTCTCATTCTGTTCACCCCCCAGCCTGTACTGGTACTGGGGCTGTCCCCACCCAGTCTCCGGAGCTTGCATCTGGCCTTGTTGAACTTCATGAGGTTGCACCTCTCAATCCTGTAAAGGCTCCTTGGGATGGCATACCTTCCCTCCAGCGTGTTGACTGGACCGCACAGCTTGGTGTCATTGGTAAACTTGCTGAGGGTGCACTCAATCCTACTGGCTGTTGACAAAGATATTAAATCCCCGTAGGGGCCCTTGGGGGACACCGCTCCTTACTGGTTTCCACTTGGACTTTGAGCTGCTGACCATAACTCTTTGGCCGCAGCCATCCAGCCAAGTCCTGATCCATCTGACAGTCCATCCATCAATCCCATATCTTCCCAATTTGGAGGTAAGAATGTTGTAGGGGACAATACAAGGCCGTCTTCAGAGGTGAGGACAGAGGTGGAGGAAGGGGGAACTCCTGCCTGCCCTCTCATGATCCGGATGTGTCCAGGGTACGCTGGCGGGGTTCTGCCTGATGCGGCAGCAGTGGTAGTGAGACCCAACGCCAGCCCGGTGCCGGCAAGGAGGCTGGCTGGCTG
>NW_010115533.1:3388-3744 GCF_000699245.1 Pterocles gutturalis
GCCCCTTCCCACGCCACGTGCAGCTCCCTGCTTGCAGCCAGGCCTCCCGTGGTGGACCGATGGGATGAGGGACACTGGGGTTAGGAGCCCTCCAGCCTTGCAGGATACGGCCACCGCCCACCTTGGAAAGGAGGCCAGACCCAGCATCCAGGCTCCCTACCTTGAGAACGGGTGCCATGAAGACGGAGACCCCGGTCAGGACGAAGACGGCCAGGCCGGTCAGCCGCTGCTCCCTGTGGGTGGCAGCACAGGTGTCATGGGTGCCCCGGGTCCCTCGGGGGCCTGCAGCCCCCCTGTCTCCCTGGCCCCCTGGCTTTGATGGCTGCAGGGGCTGGTGGCATCCCTGGCGAGAAACA
>NW_010115533.1:3784-3994 GCF_000699245.1 Pterocles gutturalis
TCCCCTGGCTGTGCAGCGTGGGCAGGGGTCCCTCGGAGCAGGGTCTGGGCCCATTGTCTACCTGATGCCCAGGAACTCGGGGTGCTCGCCAGGGGCCGAGGTCGTGCTCTCCTTCCTCAGGCTCTCCATGTGTGCCAGGGAGATGACGGTGGCCGAGACGTACCAGGGGAGGCCGGTGGCAGAGGGGACAACCATCAGCAGGGCGGCACA
>NW_010115533.1:4114-4342 GCF_000699245.1 Pterocles gutturalis
CAGGGCGCCGCTCTCCCCCAGCAGCCCCCTGACCTACAGGGTCCAGCCAGGACCTGGGTCCTCCCTGTTGGCTGGGTCCTGCCCGTCCCCTGTCCCCTGCTCACCCGCAGCTTGTACTCCCTGCGGTTAAGGATGACGGCCGTGATCTGTTGGTCCATGAAAATGAGGATAGTGACGAGGACGGCAGGCACCGCGGACACCAGGCAGACCCACCACGGGTTGGCCCCA
>NW_010115533.1:4386-4672 GCF_000699245.1 Pterocles gutturalis
GAGGGCGCCCCCCCCCCGCCTGTGGGGTCTGCAACGCAGCCGTGTGACATGATCAGCCCCAGGTGCCCAGGCTGGAGCCCTGCGGGCATCCAGGGATGCACCGCCCAGGGAGAGGAAGAGCATCCTCTCTCATCCGGGGGATGCTCCTGGGCAGCATGACCCAGCAGCCTCCCACAAGGACACCACAGCTCTGGCAGAGCAGGGGGTTGCTCCTGGGCACCATGAGCCAGCAGCTGGGCACGTGGCCCTGGGAGCTGGTGGAGGAGCTGGCACTGCACCTGGATGA
>NW_010115533.1:4756-5330 GCF_000699245.1 Pterocles gutturalis
AGCTCATGGCTCCCGCTCCAGTGTGAGCTGTAGCATGACGTGGTTAGTCCAGGACTGGGACGGGTTGTTTACAGACCGTGGGATCGGCTGTGGTTCAACCGCTCCTTGTTTCCTGGGGCACAGCCTTCATCCCTGCAGGGCTGGACCCGGCAGTGGGAAGTACAGCAGCAGCCCAGCGGGATGGCCACCACGAGGGGCACAACCTGCTCCCCAACAGCACCCTGCCCACCCCACCGGCACCTTCAGCTCGCTGGGGACAAGGAGCTTGGGAGTCTCCAGGCCCAAGGCAGCATCAACGGCACAGGAGGCAACGATGGCCAGGATGATGGCAAAGTCGCTCACCAGCTTCCGCACCTGCAGATGGAGAGGGCTTGGCCTGGGCCGGCTGGAGCTGGGGGCTGCACGGAGCCATCCCCATGCCACTGGGATGGGAGAGCATCTCGCCGAAGGATGCTCACCCCTGCAGGGAAGTAGCGGCTGCTCCTGAAATGCTTGAGCATGGTGCAGGAGAGGAAGGTTCCCCCGAAGAGCAGGAAGGAGATGAGGGTGACATCGGGCACATACTGACAGCTGG
>NW_010115533.1:5347-5747 GCF_000699245.1 Pterocles gutturalis
AGCTGCCCGCCTCGCCCCAGGCACTGGCTCCTGCTCAGCCCAGGCAGGGTGGTGGGGGACTGCGAGGACAGGGCAGGCAGCCAGGAGGGGTTGGGCAGGGACACCCCAGGCCCACCCCAGCCCCTTGCCTGCCCGCCCAGGAGCAGGGGCTGCACCTGCCAGGAGCCCAGGGGTGAGGGGAGCAGCGTGTCATTCCCTGCCGAGCTGTGACCTGCAAGGGGACGGGGAGGTCAGGGTGCCAGCACCGTGGTGACACCCCATCGGGGGTGGCTGGGACCACGCAGCCATCGGGGCAGCTGCCACGGCACTCCCCAAGGGCTTCAGGGTGCTGGATGGGGCCCCACGGGACCCCTGAGGCTCCGGCACTGGCTGAACTCTCCTGGGAAGGGCGTGGCTGGCG
>NW_010115533.1:5776-8171 GCF_000699245.1 Pterocles gutturalis
GGCTGTGCCCAGCACTGATGGTACTCGGCGTGGGGTCCTGCAAATGCAGGATCAGTGCGGACACATCTTCAGCCCTCAGGAAACATCCTCTGATTTGCAGACTGGGCTGGAAACAGCAGCGCAAACCCACCCAGTGCCCACCTCCAGCCCCTGGCATTCCCCATCCCAGAGCTACGGGAGCGGGACCAAGGCTCTCCCTGCTCACGGTGATGCCCTGCCCGGTGCCCAGGCATGCCAGGAGGCAGAGACAGATGGACAGACACCATGGAGGGGGGTGGAGGAAGATGCTGACATGGTTGGGTGGGTGAGGACAGGACTAAGCAGCCTCAAGCTGCTCAAGGAGCCACCTCCTCCTCCTCCAGCACCTGCCCCGTTCTCTAGCCAGGTGGCAGGGCCCCAGTGGGGTCCCAGGCAGCAGCCCCCTGCTCCCCACCAGCCCCATGGCTACTCAGGCTCACCGGTGCTGGACAAGTTGCAGACGCAGCTGTAGGAGGTGACGTTTTCCAGCCGGTACTGCCAGTTGATGGGGAAGGTGTCTGCCAGGCTCAGCATCTTCTTCAGGGAGTCGTAGATGAATATCAAGCTGATGAGGGTGCAGAAGCCTTCCTCAGTGAAGCGGGTGAAGTACTGCACTAGGTGGCTGGCCTCAGTGGCCACCAAGACCACACCAAAAAAGGCCACCCAGAGCCCAATCCACAGGCGAAACTCCAGGTAGTCCAGGCTGTGGTCCCTGGTGGGAAGGGTGACCCAAAGCCTCAGTGTGAGCGTGGCCTGTGCCCCAACCAGGGAAGGTGGTGGAGGAACTGTCCCTGGCTGGGTACGTACTGGCTGAAGGAGAAGAGGAGGCGCTCGAAGACCAGCACGGGGCCAGTGCTGCTCAGGATGGTCAGGGGCTGGCCAGAAAAGAGGCAGAAGATGGAGCCAGCGAAGGCTGTGCCCAGGAAGCTCTCCAGCACACCCTGAAATGCAGGGGAGGGGTGCCAGGCACACAGTGGGGACAGGGGTCCTGGGCCTGTCCCCTCCTGCGGCACAGCTGCAGGCAGCTGCCCACACCTCCCGCTCGGGTCAGCTCCAGAGACCACAGAGGCCGGGGAAGGGTGTGGGACTCGGGACACGCTCAGGATGCCCCAGGGCACTGCCGGCTCCCTGGGCAGAGGCGGGAGGTGGGCACTCAGGAGACCCACAGGCTGGGCAAAGCGGGGCTGGTGCGGGGCACCCCGCGGCCACACTGACCTGCATGTTGGCGGTCGCGTCCCCCAGCATGCCCCCGAAGGTGATGGCATTGGTGACGGTCGCCAGGTAGATGTAGAGCACTGCTGAGAGGCACTGGGGGTGCAGGCCATCGGAAAAGTCACTGCCGTACCATGGCGCCTTCCTCCGGATGTCTCGCAGCAGCCCCCCGAAAAGCCTGGAGCAGTGGAGGAAGGTCTCAGAGCAGCCTCCTCAGGCAGCCATCGCCCCCTGAGAGAGCTGCAGGGCAGGGGACCATCCCTTCCCCAGGAGACACCAGTCCGGGGTGGTTGGGACGTGGTGGCCCCATGTGCTGCGGAGAGCCATCGCCCTGCCCTGAATTCAGCTTCATGCTGCACTCACTGTCCCCATCCTTCCAGGCACCCACCTGCCTGTCCTCTGCAGCTCCTCCCTGGGCTGTCCATGCCCCAGGCCAGCTCTGTCCCCAGCTGCTGCCATGTCCCCATTGCCGTGGCACTGCCGATCCAGACAGTGCCCAGCGCTCCTGTGACAGACCAGAGCCTGAGACGACAGGCCCTCAGGACCCAGCTGTGCCTAGGGGATGCTACGAGGGGACAGGGAGGATGTAGAGGGGACGGGGTGCAAGCAGGGCTGGGGGGACATTGTGTATCCCTTGACAATGAGGAGGAGGAGAAAGATCAGGAGGAGGAAGAGAGATGGGGGTGAAGTAGATGATCTTCAAACGTCCCTTCCAACCCACCCATGATCTCCTCCAGCAAGCCTTGGAGCCAGCCCTAGTGGGACCAGTTTTGGTGGAGGAGCTGGGCAGAGCCAGGGGTGTCCTGCTTGGAGGATGAATTTCACATCCAAGTGCTGAAACCCAGCATTCCTGGGAGCTCCTGCCCAAAGGCCACGCAGAGAGGTTTTGCCATCCCCTGACGGGTGGGACAGCAGGACTAACAGCACCAGTGGCCAGACCTGCGGTCATCAACCAGAGCTGCAGAGGGGCTTGGCCAGGAGGACTTCACTGGCAAAGGTTGGCTCCTGGGTGGCTTCATCCCCATGGAGATGGAGATTTCAATGTCACAGGCAGAGGTCACCACTGCTGCGGGTGCCTTCCCTCCAGCCTACCTCCTGTGCAGAGATGGCAGACAGCTCGGTGGAGGAATTCGGGCACTGGGGTCCCATTTCCCGGGAGGAAGCA
>NW_010115533.1:8224-11156 GCF_000699245.1 Pterocles gutturalis
AACCCTTTGGAAGAGCTGCAGGGAGATGCTGTGGTTTAGCCTTCACATCCCTGCAACTCAGCCACTCGGAGCCTTCCTCCCAGCTGCAGCCATCACCGAGAAAGACACCCACACACTTCAGTGCAATGGGTGCATCTACATCCTACAGGCCCACCCCAAACCTTTTCTTTCTTGTCCCGCGCAAGGGAGGCCACCAGCTCACCCCATCCTCTGCCTCTACTGCTGCAGCCTGCAGAGCCCCGCTGTCCCCAGCCCAGCCCCATCACACCCATGGGTGTTGCACCAGGCTCACCTCATCTGTCAGCAGCGTGGCCATGGCCCTGCCAACCTCGTGGTATGCTTTCGCTTTGGCTTGGGGACCCAGGAGAATGAAGAGGAACCTGCCGGTGAGATAGCGCATCTCCTGAGCAGCCCTCTCCTCGCCACGGGATGCGTCTCCCAGGGGAGAACACAGTGCTGCGGGGATGCTGGGGATGGTAGCTGGGCAGGCTTGGGGGCCTGCTGCCACCCTCAGGGGTGGCCAGCCTAAGTGGGGGATCGGGGGCAGAAGACAAGACACGTGTCTTCTGCCCATGGCGTGGAAACCCCCGAGAGACCATGGGCCACCAGGATCCCGGCTGGATCACAGGGTCTGCAGGAACCCAGGGGCGGGCAGGTGGCAGGTCTTTGGGGCATCCTCGGCTGGGGACGTCTGTGGGGTCAGGCTCTGGGATGGGGACGTCTGTGGGGTCAGGCTCGGGTATGGGGCCATCTGTGAGGAAGGAGAGGTTGCCAGCTGCATGGGTGGCAGGTTGGATAGGACTATGGGGACATGGGAGGAGGCTGGAAAGAGGGCTCAGAGTTCTTGAGGAAATATGGCTGAAATCCCACACCTTGGAGGGTGCTGCAAAATAATAACATCTTCAGAGGAACAGCCCATCCAAATATTTAACCAAGTATTTAACCCCCCACTCCTTTCAAAACTGTCAAATATGGTCACAGTCCTGGTACCCTGAGGTTGTGGAGCAGTTCCCGTGATCCGTGATCGTACCCCGAGCAAACCTCCAGAGGGGGCGTAGGGAAACTCCTCCTCCGACCGCATGAGCAGGGCTGAAGGTGGCTGGACCAGCCCTGATGGGGGGCAGCAGCGCTGGAAGCCCTAGGAGCCTGCTCCGAGGGGTTGGGAGGTGACACAGCCACCTGGGGTCACTTTCACCCAGGCATGGTCATCAGGGCAATGGGAAAACCTTAAGATCCTGGAGATGCACCCAGGTGGGAGGTAGCCCCGAGGTGGTGGCTGTGCCCGCAGGATAGCTGGGGCTGCTGGCAAAGGGGATGGCACCACAGGCAAAGGGGTGGGCAGGGACAAGCTCTCCTTCCTCTCCTGTTTGGGGAAGGAAAATTCAGGGCAAGGGGTTGTCGTGGCCCCTCAAGACAACTCCCCAGGGACCTGCCACCCCCTCCCAGCAAGGGGGGAGCAGGAGGTGGACGGGTGTCCTGCTCCAGCCCGCTCCTGGCCTATGGGTGCTCTGGGCAGAGTGACCAGGAGATGGCAATGTCCCTCCGGATCCCGCCTGCCTCCTCCTCTGTTCCCTGAGAGGTCCCCAGCTCCAGGGGCACACTGACCTTTACAGCTTCAGCTCACGCGTTCCTCACCCAGAGAACCCCCCCTGCCCTCCTCCTTCCCCCCTGCCAGCAGCGCCCTGCGAGCCACCCTCCCTCCGGAGAGCAGCGTGGGCAGCGGGAGGGCGAGGGGCCCCCGCAAACCCACATGCCTTCCCAGCACAAGCCCCCACGTGCCGGGCAGTGAGCGGAGAGCACCCAGACCCCCCGAAAGGGCAGAGTGAATGCAGAGCCCAGGCGGGGGGAACCCAGGGGATGTCCCCCCAGCCTGACCAGTGGATACTCCACTCTCAGCCCATCCTGGGGTGCTCCTGAGAAACTGGGAAAAGGAGGAGGGGAAGCAGTGAGGCAGGGTCCTGGGACTGCCCATGGCGTCAGGTGCCGTGCCCTTTGCTTTCGCCAAGGAAAAGTGTGGGAGCAGGGAGACGGACAAAGCAGAGTGCAGGGCCACTGGCCGTGCTCCCTTTACCTGCTGGGGAGAGCGACTTCAGCCAGTGAGCCGAGGGCCACTGCTCGCCGGAGGCGGATGAAGGCAGTGAAGGGCTTCTCCAGGAACTCAGCTTCACCAACGGCAACGTGGGCTGCTTCAGCCCCCAGCGGGACCTTCTTCTTAAATCGGTTTCTGAGCTGAAAGGAAAGGGGTGCAGTGGCTGGGCACTGGGCATGCGGCAGCTGCTCCCAACCCAGCTCCGTCCTGCCTCACCTGCTCCTGAAGAGGCGTTTCAGAGAGCTGGGCTCCGGGCTCAGTCCTGCTGCTGGCCTTCCCTGCAAAGAAAGGGAGCAAGCAGCAAAATACATGTGCAAGCAAAGGGCCAGCACGGGTATTGCCCCAGGCTGGTGGCAGCAGAGGGATGCCAGCAGGACACTGCCCACAGCTGGGCGTCGTGCCTACCTCGGCAGGGAGAGAGGCCGAGCTCGGCGAGGATCCGCAGCAGGGATTTGGTGGGCTGGTGCCACGGCTGGCGGAGCAGCAGGGCTCCCAGGCGCTGCCTCAGCTCGGGCGGCAGCTCTGCTTCCTTGGGCTGCCTGGAAAGTGCCTGGTCTGTGACAGGGATGGGGACAGCCCTGAGTCCCCCAGTGCGCTGCCCCATGGGGGTGCTCAGGGAAAAGCCCGTTTTGCGGGAGCAGCAGACAACAGGCTATCATGCGTCAGTGCTTTTACGCAGGGACCTGCTGGTGGCCTGGTCCCTCTCTGATGACCAGGTCATGCCAGGAGGTGACCTTTGCATTCCCCACATACCGATTATTTCCTTGAAACTGTGGGCATCCAGATCCAGGAGCACCATCCCTGTCTGCAGGCACGTTCTCAGCTGGAAGAGGCTGTGCAGGC
>NW_010115533.1:11170-11384 GCF_000699245.1 Pterocles gutturalis
CCACCGCTCCCCGCCATGCTCCACCTTCTCCTCAAACCTGATCCACCTGCGCAGGGAGATGTGCGGGGTCAGCAGCAGGCTGCCCCGTGCCCTGTGCCAGGCAGCAGGACCTGGATCCTGGGTCCATCTCTGACCTTGGCGTGGGGCTGGCATAGGCAGGGAGAGGTCTGGGGGGCTCGGAGGGGGCTGCAGTGGGCTTGCAGAGCAGGAGCAG
>NW_010115533.1:11441-12494 GCF_000699245.1 Pterocles gutturalis
CTCCTGATCAGGGGGATTTCACCAGTCATGGGATCCCAGAAGGGTTTGGGTTGGAGGGGACCTTTACAGACCATGCAGTCCCACTCCCTGCCATGGGCAGGGACACCTCCCACTAGCCCAGGTTGCCCAAAGCCTCATCCAGCCTGGCCTTGAACCCTTCCAGGGATGGGGCATCCACAGCTTCTCTGGGCAACCTGGGCCACTGCCTCACCCCCCACACAGGAAAAGATTTCTTCCCCATGTCCAACCCAACCCTGCCCTCTTGCAGTTTCAAACCATTACCCCTTGTCCTGTCCCTGCTGGCCCTGGTAAAGATCTTCTCTCCATTCTTCTTATGAGCCCCTTTCATATACTGAAGGGTGCAGCCAGGTCTCCCTGGAGACTTCCCTTCTCCAGGCTGAGCAGCCCCAGCTCCCTCAGCCTCTCTCCAAGGCAGAGCTGTTCCAGCCCTCGGACCATCTCTGTGGCCTCCTCTGGACCCGCTCCAACAGGTCCCCGTCTGCCTTGTGCTGGGGACCCCTGAGCTGCCCGGAGTGCCCAGAGGGGTCTGAGCAGAGCAGAGCAGCATTCCCTCCCTCAACCTGCTGGCCATGGTGCCGGTGACACAGCCCAGGAGACCCTTGTCTGTCTGCACTGCGAGCGCACAGTGCCAGCTCACGTCCCACCAGTATCTCCCAGTCTTTCTCCTCACCCAACCCACCTGTCCCCAGACTGTGCTGGGACTGGGGTTGCCCTGCCGTCAGCAGTCCTTGCTGGAGTCAGAACAGAAGAGTCCTGACATGCTCAGGCCCTGCCAAATATTTTAATGGCGGACGCAGACAGAGCTCCCCTTTGTCCTCACGGTGGGCACTGCTGCAGGGTGGCTGCCAACGGGCAGCCATGCAGCCATGCCGGGGGAGAGAGGGCTGGCTGTGGGGAGAGCCATCATGGCCACAGCCCAGTGGCTTCATCCCCCTCCTTGACCCTCCAAGCCCTGGGGCAGACCCATCGCTGTCCCCAGACTGCCACAGCCCATGTCCCCGTGCCCCTGCAGAGGGGTGATGTGAGGCCTGG
>NW_010115534.1:0-1030 GCF_000699245.1 Pterocles gutturalis
ATGCGGAAGGAATGGGTGCAGTTTTCTTAACCGAGAGGCAAAGATCCTTTGAATTTTAGCCTTGAACAGAGGAAAAAACAGTCACATTGCAGTAGATTTCTCAGTGCCTTTTCTTAGAAACTTCACCTAAGCACACTTACGGAAAAAAAAAAAATCTGAAACAAAAGAGTCTGCTGTGAAATCCACATTTTTCTGAAAGGTTCAAGGGTCTATACAGGTAGAAGGAAAAAAAAAAAAAAAAAGGAAAAGAAAACCTGCGGAACGCACATTTGCTTCCCGAACATGCCGTGTGTCACGTGCCGGGGAATATCTGTCTGTGCAAGTCATGCAGAAACACATCCGAGGCGGGCAGTTTCTTTGGCAACTATGGCTGTGATAAACTGTAGCCTTTTCTTCCCTTGCAGCTAATAAGATACACATTTCTAAGGAAAACAGTATTCTCTTCTGTAAAATTGTAATGTATTGTTAATATTTGTACCTATTGTATATTTATGTCTTGACAGAATTACAACTGGTACAGTTTATAGTAAATAACAAGGGTATTTAAAACTCATCGCAAAGACAAGGGTTTCTAAAGCCAAGTTCTCTCTCTGTCGGTAAGCTCCACATACCATGATCTCCCAATAGTTTTTAACACCTCATTTTAAAGCAAATAGTAGAATTCCTGAATAAAATAGCCGAGTGATGGAGGCCGTGTGGCACCGATGCCCTCCTGTGCGGCTCAGGCGGGAGCTTCCCTGGTGACCCCAAATTAGCTCCAACTTCTTCATGTTTGGTCAGTCACGTCTGCTTATGGTATCAGACTGAACAAGTGTTACCTTAGATTGACTGCTTTAGGATCACCCACTTGGGGAGAATATGGCTTTAAATAGTTCTTGACTAAAGTACAGATGTTCTAGTTACCTCTGTACCTTCTGTTTGCCATTGTGTTGGCTTTATAAGTATCTGATGTATGGAAAAGTCGCGTGACTTTCATGCATTCCAGAGTAGTCTATTTTTCTGTTCAGATTTAAAAAAAAAATTATATATA
>NW_010115535.1:0-7559 GCF_000699245.1 Pterocles gutturalis
CCCCCCCACCCCCTTCTCAGTTTTCGTCGCTAAAGGTACAAAGTCACCTTCCTGCTGTGGTAGAGCAGCAACTAGGCTCTGGCACAAGCGCAAGACCTCCTCGCATTTCGCTATGGCTGGGTGTACACGCGGTTCCTGAAAGCGTTAAATTTTCTGCAAAGCCTGACACGCTAAGGCAGCTTAGCCGGGCTCTTCTCCTTTAATTGTTCAAGATTTTCTGCATGACAACAGTTCCTGACAAGAAGGTTTTTGGGGAGGGAGGGAGGCAGGGAAACAACCTGGGGAATGCTTGTGTTGTATTATCCTGAGGATCAAAGTTATTTTTAAAAATGTGGTTGCAATACAGCATTTGTTTTCTGGTTATTATGTGCAAAAAAAATTTATCTCCTTTCCCTCCCCTTTACTGGTGTTTCATCAGAAACAAAGGAGGTGTTGGGGGTGTGGAGGGGTAGGTATTGTCTGACTTTACCTTAGATTTTCCTAGTGTTCTAGCTGAAATTGAAGGAGTCCATATTTCTCTCCCTGCGTGATTCTCCTCAGGAAGTGAGGATCTTTTGCCGTCTCCCACCATTGCGTTGCTACTACTGCAAATCCTCCAGCAGTGGGAGTCCTGAAGCATCAGCACAGGCTGGCTTTGGAGCTTCCTCAGCTATAGTACTGGGAAGCCATGCTGGATGCTGTTAAGAGTACTGGCAACTGAATTTACAGTAATGTTGTCATTGTCACTGCTGGTGACACTGCACAGGTCAGTTGTCAGAGATTTCCTTAGCAAGTTTAATTCTTTGTCAGTAGAAATTCTTTCCAGACAAAATAAACATCTGGAAAACAGCTTGTCAAAAAAGGACCTGGGGTTCCTGGTGGACACCAAGCTGACCATGAACCAACAATGTGTCCTTGTGCCAAAAAAAAAAAAAAAAAAAAAAAAGCCAACAGCATCCTGGGCTGCACTACTAGGAGCAGTGTTGCCTGCAGGCAGAGGGTGGTGATCCTGCCCCTCGGCTCAGCACTGGTGAGGCCACACCTGGAGTGCTGGGTCCAGTTCTGGGCTTCCCAGTACACGTGAGACATGGACATACTGGAGACAGTCCAGCAAAGGGCCACCAAGACGGTTAAAGGACTGGAGCATCTCTCCTGTGGGGAGAGGCTGAGACAGCTGGGGCTGTTCAGTCTGGAGCAGAGCAGGCTCAGGGGGGATACCAGAGTACAGAAACACCTGAAGGGAGGCTGCAAAGAGGACAGAGCCAGGCTCTTTCCAGTGGTGCTCAGTGACAGGACCAAAGGCAACGGGCACAAGCTGAAACAGGAGGTGCCCTCTGAACATCAGGAAACTCTTTTCACTGTGAGGATGACTGAGCAGTGGCACAGTGCCGCTGGTAAGGACTACGCAAACCAATATGATCAAGCTGTAGCCATTTATTATGCCTCAATTACACACTTTTATACAGAATTATGCAGATTTGGTAATCACTGATTGGATACAATGACTTAAAAATGTTAAAGACAGAGTTACTATTGTCTAACTTTGGTCCTGGGAACGGGACCCTTAACGTTACCTAATCCTGTTGATTGTTTACATTCAATTTCTCCTTATCTTACTCACATCCTGAAAAATTGCTTTCTTTCTCATCCCTTGCAGGTGTTGTTTTTCTCCTGTAGTAGATATCAACTACATGAGGACCTTCTAAAAAAGGTTCTGACAAACATGAGTATTTTTCTCCTAAGAAGGTCTTACAAAAGTATTTTTCCTCTAAGATAAAGTTCTCACAAACATGAGTATTTTCATTCTAAGAAGAGTCTCATAAACATAAGTATTTTTCCTCTAAAAATATTTCCCACAGCACAGGTTGCCCAGGGAGGCTGTGGAGTCTCTGTCCCTTCAAAAGGTGACTGCACATGGTCCTGGGCAACAGGCTTGTAGGTGTCCCTGACTGAGCAGGAGGTTGGACCAGATGACCTCCAGAGGTTCCTTCCAACCTCAACCAGTCTGTGGTTCTGTGATCTGATAGCTGGATGGATTGGTCAATGCAGGTTCAGAGTCAGTGTTTGGAAATATGTGACAGAAAAAGCAAAGGTTTTAAACATACTAACTTCCTTTCATTATTTTGGGTTCTGCTGAGGGATATCCTCATATTGATTGTTTTGTGTTTACTGCTACTGGGGAAGGCATCTTGTGAGTTCTACAGCTCATGCCCCTAATGAATTTTCAGCTTTTAGGACTTACTTATTACGCAGCCTTCGTACATGTAGTAGAATAAGACTTGTACTGTGTTTGATATGCCTGTGCTTGCACATACCCATCACATTATCATAAATCATTTATAAGGACAAAAGAGAGACTAGAAAAGCTTCTCTGGCCTTAAACCTGTCCTCCTAGTCCCTTTGCTTTTCTAAAACAAGATATCCTCATTAAAGAAAGTTTTGTCTTGGAAAGATGTACCTAAAAAATACGATAGTAGATCCTGTTTTGCAGTTTGGTTGTACCAGCACAAGCTTTGTTTACTAGTACACAGTTAAAAACATTGTCTTACTCATTAAGTTTATCTTAATATTACACTTCCTGCAGAATGTGAAAAATGTTATTTTAACCCTAAACTGAAGAAAATACTGGATTGTTTGTTTATACTTACAAAATGCTTTTCTGCATAACAATCAACCATTGACTTCCACTGTTGCTCATTTTCTACACCTCTGTTTTACCCTGCACTGAGTTTAGGTAAAATCTTTTCTAGTCAGTCTTGCAGTGAAATCAGCTTAAGCTAAAGTCTGTGACAAATCAGCTTTAGCTAACTTGATTTTGGTTGTTTAGCGAGAGAGCCAGAGGAGGTTTTAGATACTGAGAGCAGCATATGGGCACATAAACTCTACACAAATTCAAAATCACAAAGACTTGCTCCAAATCTGACTCTCAACGCTGAAAAACCTTAAATTTCTAACTTCTCTTAAATTTTCCTGATATCCAGCTCCTGTGCGCTCCATCAGACAACTAGGTCTTCGTATAAATAACCGTTTTGTTTGTAAATTTGACCAGATTTCAGCCCCTGCTAAGAACATCAAGGCAGCTGTAGCAAGCCCATTAGGCCCATCATGCTGTCTGTAGCAGTGGCCTAGGAAAGAGTTTAAGAAACTGCTTCAAACAAGCTTCAAAGCAGCTCAGAGGCTTTGCATTATCTTTACACTTGATTGCAAAATGCTAAGGAGCCCTTAGAGCAGAGCTCCAGATTCAGATCTCACCCTCTTCCACCCAAGTATCCTAAGGAAGAGGCTCATTCTCTCATTCAAAGTCAAATGGTTCTAAAAAGAAGGGTGCAGACCACCTTCTACAGAATAGCCCAACAGCCTGAGTGCTTGGTTTGAAGGTGAGAGCTGTGGCTGTGAATCCCCTCAGGAAACAGGAAACTCACATTCTCTCGAAGGTCTCCTCTCCTGGGGAAAGCCTCAGCCTCAGAGCACACCACTGGGGCTGACATCCAGGCTGGAGACCTCAAGCTGGAGGAAGCCTTTCTCTGGCTTGGCTGAATAAGACTCCTAATTCCAGAGAGGAGTGTGGCTAAAGGGAATAGGTCATCCTTAGTATTTTTTTATTGATTACTCAAAATGTCCCGCTACTCAGCGCACCTGTTGTTCTGAAAGTCTTTCCAAGGCTGTTGTTGCGGGGCTGACAAAAGCATGCTCTGCCCTTGCTTCTGGGATAGCTGATTGCAAGTCAGCTCCAGTGGGCAGTTAATGCACTGCTAAATTACAGCTGATCAGTCCTGCCAGGATATTAGGTTGTGCTCACTGTCCTGACTTGGTTGCGTAACTTCTAGTTTGGAGCGTGGGCAGCGCTTGAGCAAGGTTGTGTAGCATAGCCACCTATTCTTGACAAATACTAGCGCCTGCAACACTGGAGGATCTCTGCCATCACAAAGGTAATGCAGGCTCCACGTTCAAGTATGTATTTTGTGTGTGTGTGAGTTTCCCATGGTGCATCGTCATGCATGTTGGCATTGCAGACTTGTGTAGTCCAGTATGTAGAGGAAAAAAAACTGTAAAGAAAATGGGAAAAAGATTAAAAAATATGTCAGGTAGCTGAATTTACTTACACGTCCAAGGACTTGGACAACCAGATGATCTAAAAGGTGATTGGTTTCTGAGGTGAGAAACTAGGAAAGGACATGATTCTCTTATGAATGTGTGTTCCTTCTTTTTAATGCAGCTATTTTTATATCTGTGCAGCTATTTATATATATTTCACTTGTTTGAAAGAACAGTAAGAACAGTAATTGGTATTCATAGCATTAAGGTGGGTGCTACTTTTTTTTGCGTTACAAACATCAACACTGGATCAGACAAACGACACATCTTGCTGCGGGTTCAGCTCTGTGAGAAGGTCAGTGTTGGACTTCAAGATTACAACACAAGATTGCAATACAACATGCTGTTCAGCATTTCAGATAACTTGTGTCACTCAGACGAGTAGCCAGGCCTGGATTGAATAGGTCTAGCTGATGCTAAATTTGTCTACTTCTTCAAGATACAAAGAGAACAGATCTTAGAAAGACTGTATCGGTCAAAACACCAATTTCCTGGTGGCCTTAGACAGTTCAAATAATGGTGCTGACATTTAAAACCAAATAGTTTAACTTTGTGTTATAGCTGCAGAAGTTTAGTTTTTGAGTGAAGCAATGTAACAGGACAGCTGCAAGGGAACTCAGCAGGACTAGACTGTACTTCTAGCACCCTGGCCAGCTTTGTCTTCTAAACCAACCTTATCTTTGTAAAAGTTATTATTTTTGCACTGATACTGTTCAACAAGCAACTATTGCTGCTGCAAATACAAAAAAACTAGTAAGAAATATCCTTTCTTATTGTTTGAAGGAGTTGGGCAGAGAGACAGAACGAGTCTATTATTTAGGCTTTCTTAATTTTTTCTGCTGCCATGAAGCTCCCTTCACCTGACTTGGTAAAGTGTGGAAAACTCTCCTTTTTATGTTCCAGCTTTACTCTGGCTGAGAACCTCCCCTCAGAAACGTATATGAATCAGAAGTCCAGTTATATTTAGCATGTTCCTGGACAAGTCACATCAGTAAGAAGCGGTAACACAAATCAAAAATATCAAATGTTTTCTAACAACCTGTAATGCAACCATATATTTTGCCTGTCTAGTTTGGATTCCAGCATCCTCACGCCCAAAGACATTTAAGTATGCTGCCACTGTTTGCAAGAACAGAATTATAATAAAATTAGTACTTGGCTGCTGCCAGCATTGCACATGAAGTTCTTTATAAATATTAATCTAAATGACCTAGCTTGCTAATTAAGTAGGCATCTGCACATAGCAAGTGGTACTTCATGGTAAGCAATGGTTGTTTAGCTCCACCTGGTAGTTAAATGGACAAGGAGCTTATTGCCGATGATGGATGCTGAATCTGCCAAGAGCTTTGTTCAGATCCACAATTTGTCCTGCTTAGAATTCAATAAAAGATCAACTAATAAAGGTCAGCTTCGGTAAACATTTACCCATTGAAATAACATTAAATGACTATGCTGTTCCTCTTAATATCCATCATGCTGTATTTTGTGTAAGACTGAACAGAAATTCAATTTACCTGTTGATGTTTACACCAGCAGCTGTTTTGATAATTTCAGCATTTATTTCATCAAGTAAGTAAATATTTACTACTCTACTTCTCCTAAAGCAGCATTGACCATTACATGTTAACAAAAGAAGTTTTGGTATTTCTGCAGAAATTAATACATGTTGATTTTTCCTTCCAGGAGTCACTCAGCTATGAAAGGCAAGAAGAGTGATTAAATATGCATTTAGGTAGATTTGCATGTACACATGATCTTGAGAAGCCTACTCTCTGTGCATGTTGAGAATCACAGCTGTTGATTTCACTGCTTGTGTTGTTCTACTACAGCCTCTATTTCCAAAGTGTGAAAAAAAAAAAAAAAAAAAAAAGAGAAGGAACTCATAATTCCTTTTTTTTTTTTTTTTTTTTTTTTAATTGTATGTGTAAAAAAAGACCAATGCAAATACTTTTCATCTTTTTTTGCTTATAAGCGTTTGCTGACTTTCAATCTGCTGTACCAGAGAATGTCCACAGAGAACACTAATGCTCAGCAGGTGGCAATAAGGACACAATCTTTCAGATAATTTTATCTGCTTCTCAGGTTGCTGAAGTTACTAACTGGAATTTCCCTAATTATCTTCTTCCCCTCTTAGCTTATAAAACAGATGCACTTCATGGAATAGGCACTGAGATCAGAGTGAATATAGAAAAAGTTCATTCTTTTCAACAGATGTGAATTGCATTTTATCTTGAACAGTTGCTAGAGACCCTGAGAGTGCACACACAGTTGCCATTGAGAAGTTTGTGTACAGAAGATCATATAGTATCTTCACATTGCAGTACTTACTCTGTTGAGATACAAACCTTGGGCTTTTGGGGACTGCAATCCGCTATTCTCATAAAGATGATTTAAAAAAAAAACAACCTTTTAGTTATCAGTGTAAGCTTTGTTCTCAGGTAGTTTCAAAGTGATTGCTGCATTTAATAACTAATATCATTTCATTGTGGAGTAATTTGTCCTCCAAGAATGTAAAAGATGCGGAAACACTCTGATAGAGTATCATGCCAGTTCAAACCAATATTTCTCTTTGTATGAGTGGTGAACACTGGAACAACTGCAAACACTACCTGCTTTATCTGGGTTATCTTGGTAGTGGAGATCTAAATCACACATACAGTGCTCTCCAGCTTCTTTCAGCATGCAGGAAGGCACAGCCTCTGAGCAGTGCTTAACGTCCTCCCTTTGGGAACAGCTTACTCAAGAATTCTCTTAAAAGCTGGCATATACATCCTTGAGCAGCTTTTCTGTAGTCACGATGTCTGTTGATCACTTGATATCTTTCCACGGATTTGGGTTGTTTGTCCTACTAAGTTCTGTGTGTGGCTGGTGTCCAGAATGATTTGTAGCTTTGTAAAAACACAGCACCGTACTTAGAATAGACTTAACATGCTGAGTATCTCCCATTATCAACCTTTTTTTCAGTGTTGCACAATGGACATGGAATGCAATTTATTTTTAGGTGATACAAACAACAAACTCACTCTTGGGTTTGTTGTTGTTTTTCACAAACAGTATATAGTGAAAAAATTTCCTAGGACAAATGTAAAACAGGGTCCACTTCTCCAAATTAATCTCTTGAAGTATTCAGTTAGTCACTAGGGTGTTCTGATTGTAATCAATAAGATTTAGCCCTACACTTTTTGAAAGAGGTTGGATAGGCACATAATGATCATAAATTAATGTATTTTTGAAACAACATTTTGTTTCAGTGACTGATACTAAATGACCTATCAAAACAAGCAATTAATGGAACCTGAAAAACTAATATAGCAATTTAGTATCAGTTCTCTTTTTTCTTTTTGGAAAGGTACAGTACCTCAGAGTGTCAGCAGACAGTGAACTTCTTCAGTTTCTAACATGTTACTTTTTTCTGGTGCTCTAGAGATGGGCTTTGAAAGTGGAGTAACCCTCCAGATGAACTCACAGAATCACAGAATCACAGA
>NW_010115536.1:0-239 GCF_000699245.1 Pterocles gutturalis
GGTGATGGGCACCGTGCCCAGGCTGTGCCCTGGATCTCCTCCGGCCCCGAGGTCAGGCTATTTCCAGCCCCGCTCGCCCCAGCGCCCCGCTGCTGGCGGGGGGATGCCCTGGAGAGCCGCTGGCACATGCCAGCCCTGGCGCTTAACCAAAGGCAGGCAGCTGGAGGGGGAACAGCACCCGGAGCGTGCAGCCACCGTTTGGCTCCGCTCCAGCTTCTCTCCCCACAGGGTCGCAGGGT
>NW_010115536.1:329-7544 GCF_000699245.1 Pterocles gutturalis
CACGGCCCGGCCGGCCCCGGGGGAGGGAAGGAAGCACGTTTAGTAACTGTTTATTTTACAGTTAGAGGGTTTGTACAAATCTGCATTTACACGCGTATGTATAAGTCTGTACAGAGCAACTGGAGCACCTGAAGCGACCGTCTCCTCCCAGCCCCTTCCTCCCCCTTGGGACAACACAAGAACTAAAGTGCATCATGGCCAGGGAGTGGGGGGACGATGGAGTTTCCCCCTGGGGGGGCTCCAGCCATCCCCTCCATCCAAAGGGATCCCGGGGCCTCGGGCAGCCCCCCCAGGTCACCACAGACCCTCCGGCACCACAAGTTTCTAAAGTGCTACGTCACCCAGCCCCCCAGGAACAGGCTCTGCCTCCCCCCGCTGGGAGGGGAGACCCCTGAGCAGCCCCCGGCTCCCACTCGCGGCGTGGGCCAGTGGCCCCGGGACCACGCAGCCCTGGAGCAGGTTCACAAGCTCTGGCGCTCAGCCTGCAGCGGCAAAGGGAACTCCTCTGCTCGGAGCTTTATGAAAACACGGGTCAGGTGTGGCGAGGGTCCACACACCTTCAGAAAGGCACAGCCCCTCCGAGAGCGAGGGCCTGGGGGCAACCCAAAACTTCCCCAGAGGCGTGACAAACCGAGGGGCAGGGGGTTGGGACAGGAGGGTGCTGAGTTTTGCTGGGGACAAGTCGTCTTCTCTATCCCAAAATCTGTAACTCTTCACCCAACACCCAACGTTCAGGTGTGCAGCCCCGGGGCAGGGCACAACCCAGCGATGGCAGGGGAGCCGGGGGCTGTTGGGGACAGGTAAGGGCACTTGCGGGAGGTTTAGCAGCTCAGGGGAGAGGTAGAGGCATAGAGTGGCTGTTGGCTTTGTCTCAGCGGGACACCGAGTCGTCCAGAAGGATTTGCCGCTTAGCTTGGAGGGCAGGGAGCGCCGGGACTGTTAGTGGGACTGGGGGGAAAGGGGTGCGTGCAGGGCTGGGGGTGGACTTTCTGGGAAACCCCCTCACCTGCGTTGTTCTGTGGGGTGACACTGAAGCCCTGTGGGGGGAAGTTAAGACAGACTTCCTCCCGCAATTACTTCTGTCCTGTGAAAACTGTTTCACAAGGTGGGAAAAGCCTTTCTCTGCTTTGCAGCCCGCTCCCCGAGCTGCAGAGGTCTGCAATGGGCGCTGCTGGTGCCACTAACTCCTGCGGTGACACGAGCTAGCACACCACAGCACATACCTCGGGCAGGGCGAGCGACGCTCATCTCTCACCCCGCTGACCCCAGATACCACCGTGCATCTGCCGGCAAAGGAGCCCCGTGCCGAGCTGAGCAGCCCCACAGGTGTGCGCTCCTGTCCCTGCCCTTCCCTCCTGCAAACAGCTCAGGCTGCAAGGATGAAGAAGCAAAAAGAGCCAGGGAGTGTCACAGGCTGGGGACAAGCTCACGGCAGGGCGCCGGCAGGCGCTGGCAGGGGTTTGTGACAGGTTGGGCTCTATGGGAGGAAAGGGAAGGGTCGGAGCGCTGGTGAAGCTGATCACGGATAGTGGGGAGCGCTGGCAGCCTGCAGACGGGAGCGATGCACAGCCAGAGGGCTGCCCCATTCCTTGGGAGTGTAACAGCCCCTCGCCCACACACACACCCCCCAAACCCTGCTGTGACACCCTCCTCCAGGTTGAGGATCTGCCCTCGCTCCCGCTAATCAGCCCCAACGGAGAACACGGGATCGCTGCGGCACAGCCCGTGCACAGCTCTCCCCTCATACGCAGCCTGGGCACAGCCTGGAGCCAAACTCGGCCGTACCTCTGGTTCCTCACGAGACAGCGGCAGCGCCCAGCGGCTCATCCCTGCACAGGGAGGAGAGAATACAGTGAGCGTCGGTGCGGGGAACAATCCTGCTGGGCTGGTTTCCATCAGTCTCTGTCGCAAAAGCCAAAAGCGTCAACGGGACGCAGCAAAAATAAAAAATAATCTTCAGACAGGTAATTCTGGGTGCGTCCTCTCCTCAAACATCATCCCTTCCTGACAGGGATGTGGTGACAGGCAAAGCCCTCCCTCTGGCTTCAGGGGAAAATCTGCAGTTCAAACTTGGGCGCCCACTCCAGCGCGCTCTTCACCACGGCCAGGGCAGCTGCTCCCAGCGCGACCGTCAGCCCCAAAATGACAAAGCGGTTGGTCCTTGGCTTTGTCAAGATGGATTTTGTCCTCTCCTCCGCTCGCAGCCGCTCCCTGAAGCGCTGCCTCAACACAGTGTCTGGTCTCTGCTGCACTGATGCCAACTCAAAGTCCTTAAAAGTGGAAGCTGCAGTTCTGCAAGAGAAGAAATGGGTCAAGAAGTCTTCCTTCCTACTGGGGAGGAAGATCTTCACGAGGAAGCAAGACCTGGCAAGGGGACGGCCAGAACACGTGGGCGCACGGGGCCCCTGCACTCACCGTTCAGCCTGCTGCTGGGCTGCCTCCCTGGCAAGTTCGGATGGTGGGAACTGAACAAAAAGGTCCCCAGCTCTGCTGATCAGAGTCTCGTAAGGAAGGTCCTGGGGGATCTGGGACAGGAGGTGGTGGACAGAGGCCATGTCACATTCGCAGTCCAGAACTTCCTGCTCCCGGTACAGCACGATCTGCAGAGAGGAGCAAGAGCACTGAGGCCAGCCAGGAAAGCAGGGACAGCTCCTTGTCACTCCCTGGCACTCGCTTCAGAGCCGGAAGGGAAAAACATTTCGCTTCCAGCTGAAAGACCTGCCCTTCCTCAAGGGGACATGCTGCACTGAAGCACTCCCCGTCTGGAAAAAGAAATGCCAAACCCCTCCTGAGGCTCCAAGGCTGTGGAAAGCCGCTTCCTGGGTAGTTCTGTGTTCTGAGCACAGTCCGCTACCAGCAGGTCAGAGACACGGGCAGAACCTCAGCATGGCTTGACTCTGCAGCTTGCCCTCAAACAGAGATTTTTTTTGGACCTCCCATAGCAGAAACGTCAGCGGGATGCAGAGCACAGGGCCACCCCCAGCCAGCCAGGCTCCCCAGCACCCAAGCAAGTGCCCAGCAGCAGGGCCAGCACATCACAGCAAAGGAAACCACCAGGTCCTGCTGCCTCCACGGCACGGAACTAGGACAGCCTGAAGAGCTGGACACCCCCAGGCTGCCCCGAGCCATCCTGGATCCTGGGATCGCTGGCCTCAGGGTCCCCTGCAGAGCGGGGTGCAGCTGGGGACAGCAGCAGCCGTGGGTTTGGCAGCTCCCTGTCTGCCACCTCCCAACGATTCAGTTAATCCCCCGACCGCTCCGGCTGATACCTACCACAGCGGCAAAATAAATGGGCATCAGTGGATGGCAAGCCAGGAAGAAGTCATATAATCGCACGACGTGCCTGAAGTCGGACAAAACGTGCCCAAACCAGGTGATCAGCCAGCTGAGTGCAAAGATGGTTCCCACCTCCGCACTGCGGAGAGAGAAAGCGCTGTTAGATCAGCCGCTGCCAGCAGCTTGGGAACAGCACGGAAATGTTCCTGGGCAATCCCTGCGCCACACCTCCACGCCTGGGAGGGGAGATGGACCTGGCCATTGACAGAGCGCTCAGAGCTCAGTCCAGATCCATGAACTGAGGCTCTGACACAACCCCAAGGGAAAGCACAACCCATCGGGCACCCAGCAGGCTCACAGCAAACCCTCTGCTTTCAGAAGAACCCCAACGCGTGAGGTACCAGGTCACTGTCTGTCACGCTGACCTGGGGACACCCAAAGTCCTGCAGCACAGTCAGCTTTTCAGATTCCTTTCCACCCTAAAGGCTTACTCACTTCTGGGAGTTTGCCATCAAGGCTGGTACCCAAAAACAGCCTGGGCGTGAAATGTGACACAGACACTCGCCCAGAAAAGGACTCTGGCCTGAACCTTCCCACTTACCTTCCTGCTGCTGCTTTATTCTGCCCAGACTACACTTCTCTGTCCCTATGGCACAGCTGGAGAATTATCCCCAGAACTAGCAACAAACTACAGCAAGGTGACAGCAGCCACAAAACCGGGCACATGAAGCAGTTGTGGCAGCTTTGTGTGACACTGTCTGCAGCCCCCCACCCTTCCCAAACCGGACTGCGGCACGCTGGGGTGAGGATGACACCCTTTAAAACCCCTCCAGCCAGGCAGCAGAGGTCTGGGTCTGCTGGGAAGCAGAGTGCCACATGGCTTTGGACTGTCACTGTTAGCTGTGGGCTTGTGACTCACTCTGAAAAAGCCACTGTGGTGCTGGGGACATGCTGGTGCAAACGGCCCCATGAACAGACACATGAGTGGCAGGGGAGGGCTAGGAGTCTCCGAGGGAACGTCTGCGTACCTCTGCATGAAGTCATGCACCTCAGGGTTCACCCGGTCTATGATGGGCATCAGGTAATTTAAAATGTGCTTCGTATTATCCATCGTCGGGTCCATAAAATCCCTGAGAAAAGATTTAAAAGCAGCTCTGTCAAGCAACCGTGTCAGTGAGCTCTCCTCCAGGGAGGCAGCCAGGAGGCAAATAAATGTCCTTGCAGTAAACAGCTTTGCTTGCAGGGCAGCCCCCAGACAGCCCCCTCCCTAGCAGCTCTCTGGGACACGCGGGGCTGATCTGCACAGAAATCCTGGACCCAGGCATCACGCTGCTGCCAGCTGACACGTCTCATTCTGCGGCAGTGCGTGCATGACCTGGAAAGCCTCTCCAGCACCCAAAACTTACCTCCCTGTCTGGGAGAGAAGGGAGAATCCCTCCAAGCCGCTCCCCGGCTGAAGGCGTGTTCTCACTTCAGCGCACAGACAGGACAGTGGCTTGCCCAGGGGCTCAGGACGCTGGCCGCACAGACCAGCCCTTCGGTGCAGAACTGCCCAGGGCTACACACGGCTCGGGGGGAGGCACCATGCCGGGCCAGCCCCCGGAGCTGGAGAGGCCCTGGCAGCAGAGACGGCCACACAACTACGAATAATACATGTGTGTTGGCTTTTTCAACTTCAAGAGATGCTACAAATTAACCAACAGCCTTCAATCATCCCTTCCCCAGGGCACAACTCCCTGCAAAGCCACATGCTATCGTGTGGTCACGCTGCTCTCCGACAGCATCCCTCTGGGCAGGGACACGACGGGCAGCCAGCCCTAACCCACGGCTCTGCCTCCCGGGCTCCCCTTCCAGGCCAGCCCCGTCTGCGCTGGCGTCCCCACAGCCTGAGGACACGCAGGCGGCTCCTCTCCTCCCGCCCAGCCCCCTGAGTACCTGAGATGATGCGTCGAAAGCTTTTCCACCAGAGCTGTGGCCAGTCTGTCCCCCACCACCAAGAGGAAGGTGACCACAATGTCGTGGTAGCCCTGGTAGTAGTGCAGCTGGGGGTTGCGCTTGAGGACGTGGAGGATAATATCGATGAGCTCCTCCTGCAGCCCTTCCCTCTGGTCATCCGGCATCCCTGTGGGGACAGGCGGCAGTGGGACCGGCTGTGTCACCTACCGGCGCCTGCAGTGTGCGAGGAGAGCTCCCAGGCATCCACCGACCTGCCCAATCCCAGGGGATGTGGGGCAAAACGGAGGGGGGTAAAACCAGCAGGAAAAAATATCCTGAGTCCTAATCCTGCCCTGCAAACCCCTGATGGCCTGGGGACGCCGGCCAGTTGTCAGGTTGTTCAATCTTTCGCAAACCCCTGATGGCCTGGGGATGCCGGCCAGTTGTCAGGTTGTTCAATCTTTGGAGCTGCAGTGCCCCTGCCTGTGAGGACTGGGAGCAGGGTTCAGTGATGTTTGCACAGCGCCGCAAAGAGCAAACTGCGCTGCGTACCCAGCGCTGCTGAGGACATTTTAATCATTTTTAATTTCCCTGGGGTTCTGGAAAAAAATGAAACAGGACCCATTTTCACAGAAACCGTGCCAGCTGCATCAGATTGCGAGGGTCGCCACAACTTGGTATCAGTCCCCTGCTAACAGCATGTGTTTGGGGACAGGATGTCACAGGAAAAACATTGTTCCTGCCACGCACAGCTGCAGCCCATTTCTGGCAGTCCTCCTCAAGAGATAAAATGCCCAAAGGCCAAGCAGAAAGTCCCAGCGGAGATCCTGCAATGACAAAGTTCTCCTTTTCCCCTGCTTCACTAATGCGTCTAAAAATAGGCAGGAGGCTGCCATTCAAGGGCAAAAATATCCGTACGAGCAGACCCTTCAGGAATCGGGCTCACAGACAGTATCCACACTCGAAAGAGAATCAAAGCGAATCAACTGTTCGTGCAAAATAAAAGCAGCAGAAGGGGGGAGCAGGTTCTGGCCAGAAATAACAACTGCCCCCCAGAGTTCGATAGCTGCTGGATTAAACGTTTTATAAATAGCACAACCAGTCACCCCTCAGAACTAAACAACCGCAAGAACATTGTGCTTCTAAAGGTTCAGAGTTCTCTGAAATCTGGTGCACGAAGCCGACTGTGAGACTGTTTTACACCAGACATTGTTCTAACCACTGACAAACCTGCTGCCGCACCCCTGAGCTGGACCACGGTCTAAAATAAACAGAAACAAATGGTGCATTTCTCATGCGCTCCGTCTATCCTAATCCCTGCTCACGACAGGCGAGGGGCACGCGGGGTCTGGGCCTCCCTGCCAGAGCTGCTTGGGAGCTCCAGCCCGCTGGCAGAGCGGCTCAGCGGGCGGGGGGAAGCAGAACGTCGGGAGAACAAAATGTCGGAAGCGCCCCGTCAAAGCCCAGCTGGAGGAAGCAGATGCTGCAGAACGGCTCCTCTGCATGAAGAAGTTGCTGTGAGCTCACAGGAAAAGGTTTCACAGATGCCAGGTTCTCGGAGCAACGGAGCAGCACCTGCTGCAGCCCCCCGAGTGAGGTCTGAGGCAGGAGGAGCCCCACAGCACAGACTGGGAAGAGGAAAATCCCCCCTCACCTGGTGGGAATCGGCGCAGGGACCGCCGCACGTCCAGTAAGACTTGCTGGTAATCTTTATTGTCCTCTCGCAGCTCCTTTAAAAAAAGTGGAACAGGATTTACTGCAGGTAGTGCAAAGGTACCGGGAGGAGGGCTGGGCAAACCCTGCTGCGGGCAGGAGGACGAGGCTGCACACGCGGACACGCCACCCCATTGTACACCGACCTCTTCAAACATCACACACCAGCCCTGTCCCCTCACTCGTGCTGCCACGCGTTCTGACGCTAACAGCACTGCAGTGCGAGGAAACAAGACCTTTATTTCTTTAAACAACAGACGTTAAAATGCTTAAACTGCCACTACACCTGGC
>NW_010115536.1:7558-9120 GCF_000699245.1 Pterocles gutturalis
TTTGCTCCCCAGTTTTTCTGTGCGATTCAAAGCGTACTCAGCAGCAGCAAGGTACGGTACGCTGAGGAGACCACGATGAATTTATTAAATAGAAATAGTTCAGAAGAAAACCCCACCCACGGGTAGCTAAAATAGTTAAAACAGAAGAGAAAGAAATTTGCTGGCACACTGAATTATCTATGCGATCACGTGAAATTGCATGTTGTCTTTCAGCAGCTCGGGTCACCTAACATCATCTGGCTCCTGAGCAATGTGGGGGATGCAACAGATTCAGGAACAACAACAAAATCTGTCCTGGGGACAGTGACCCTAAAAGCTACAGGACTTGGAGCAGTGCTAAGGTTTCAAACCCAGGCAGGCACCTCCTCACGAAGGTAATTTCCCTGGTTCTACTCTTACCAACCACCACAAGTGCTTCACGCAACAAACGGCTTCATCTGCACCCAGAGGAGACGCCTCGGACGTATTTCGACCAGACCAGGGCTCAGCACAGCCACCTCTCCACGGGAGCAACAAAAATTGTTTGATACTTTCTGCTGCAGATGAACTTACCCACGCCAATGAACTGCTCACGGCCACACCAACGGCAGCCACAGTGAACCGGTTTCCATCGCCGCCACTTAAGACAGCGACAGCCTCACAGCCCAGAGGAAATGGTGTTTTTAGGAAGGCTATTTCCAACCCTGCTGTTTACATACAACACAGCGCGCAAAGCTACGGCGTTTATGCTGCAGCGCGAGTCCCCTTCACGCACGAGCTCGGTGGGAACGCACCAGTGTACCCAGGGAAAAGGCAGGTGGGGAAGCTCGTGCTTCAACCTCCATGACCCCTCAGAGATCACCAAGCCGCTCGTCCAAAGATCCCGAGTCCAGGCTGTTCCGTACCTGGAAGAGGGGGCAGGTCGTCTGTGTTGACACTGAGCAGCTTCGGCCACACTTTGCAACGAATCTCATCTGTCAGGAGCCCCCCCTCGCTGATCGCCATCCGCCTGAGCGCAGCCACATCGATGGGGTCGCTGTTCAGAGCCTGATAAATTTCCGCAACTTTTCTTTTCCTCTTCGAATCAAAGTCTGTAAGAAGATCACAGAGAGACAAGCTGACGGGCAATGCCAGCACACGGGGGCAGCAACTTGGATTGGGGGGCAAAACCCACTCCCAGCGATGTCACACGCACAACAAGGGAGATGGCACAGGACAGCTGGCACACGCCCTGCCAGGACAGAGTAGGGACAATCCCAGCGGGTCACCCACCAGCTGACTGTCCCCATCTCCACAGGCTCAGCATCGGGGACCCTCCACGGCTCGCAGGCCATCCCCCCCACCTCCCTGCCAACCCCGCTGGTCCCACCCAGGAGGCTCCTGCTGCTCCTCCGACACGGGAGCTGCCACCGCTGCCGGGCAGACCCCTCGCCCCAACAGATCACAGCGCCATCCGGGACCGTGACAGCCGTGCAAAGCCGTCCTGTGACTGTTTGCTCTCTGACGCAGCCGCCGGCTCAGGTGTCAAGTGTTTCCCAAGACCAGGACTTCATGTTCCTACCAACTCCCGGCCAGGCAGCGGC
>NW_010115536.1:9143-10144 GCF_000699245.1 Pterocles gutturalis
TGAGAAGTCGGAGTATCTCCACAGACAGCAACAGGCACAAGGACGGACATTTTTATACCAGAGTTAACACATCAGGAGCATACTGACTTCTCCCCCAACAAACACAAACTTGCCAGCTGTTAGTACACCCGCAGATCAGCCAGAGCTAAACAAACATCGCTGTTCTGTGGAGCACAGGAACTCGGGGGCTGGTAGGGGAGGAATAACACACAAAGCACAGGGTGCTCTGGTTCCAGAGGGGTTAAACACACTTACAGGACACAGGAGCGTTTCCTGGAGAGCTGAGCAAGGACACTATTTCACACCGCATCGTGGTATTTGTCACCGCTGCCTCATGCGAGGAAGGAGAGATGTGGCCGAGAGCCACCTGATATCCCACACCGGGGGAGTTTCCAGGGAGGAGGCTTTGCTGAGCAGCTGCGGGGCTGGAGTGCAGGATGAGGCTGCAAACGCTGCCTTTACCTACAGGCCTTTCCGACAGATCCAACCACTCTTGGGATCCAAATGGGATTTGTTCGCTAAGAGACGTGTCTGAATAGGATTTGGAGTGGGAGGAATGAAAAGGACCCTGATGGAGAAACAGCTGTTTCTCAACGCCGCACCCTCCCGGCAGCGCGTTCCTCTGCCCACGTGGCACCTCCGGCATCTCGACGCGGCCCCGACCCTCTCCCTGCTCCCGGGGACCTGTGTGCGAGTGCCTGGCTGGAAGCACGGCTTTCTGCGGCATCTGAAGTGGAGACGGCAGGATGGCAGGCTGCTCAGACACACGGACACTAAGGAGGTCAGGCAGCAGATGCTGTCCCCTCTCAAAGTACCCTTTTTAAACACTTTTTGGATGAAAACAAACCGTAACAGCCTAGGGCAGCTCTCCAACTCCCATCCAAACACCAAGTTCCTGGTGACGTTAAAACTTCTAACATTCACCCAGTGACTAAAATTTCCTTTTATTTCCTTTCCCGCCCCTTGTGCAAGCAAAAGGATTCGCACACGAGCAGACGCCA
>NW_010115536.1:10175-10475 GCF_000699245.1 Pterocles gutturalis
CCCCCAGCCACACGCAGACACCGGGCTGGCCCGCACCGAAGAGAAAGCCGACGGAAGGAGAAACTCCTGCTCACAAGGAACTTCAGGAGTGGTACGAAGGCAGGAGCACGTATCGTGGGCTCCTCTTCCAAGATTTACTAACAAATACCCAGCATCTACCCTGTTGAAGTGTACACCAGAGATTTCCTGCAAGCATTATCACAAAATCCTCTTTCCGAGCCTTTTCTGTGCACCCACAGCAGCCTGACTCCCCGCGCCGGCTCCACGGGCTGCGAGCGCGGGGGTTACCGCACCGTGACC
>NW_010115537.1:0-882 GCF_000699245.1 Pterocles gutturalis
ATGCCGCCTGTGCAAATCCCTGCTACAACAAAATTAGTGGCAACGACCACAGCTTGCAACCATCTGGTCTGGCCCGTAAAAAAGAGTGCAGGCTGCCTTTGGAACTGGAGGAGCAGTGGCGGTGAGGTGGGGCGCTAGCGAGGAGGAGCACGGGGCTGGTGATTTCTCTCAAGCGTGACAGTAACTTTGTTCCTTGGTCTCTGAGGTGCCAGAAGCAACACAGGCCACAGCGACCGGCTTTGGATTTCGAACGGAGCAGGTGAGTGAAATGCCACGGTGCGTTTGAGGAGGAGGTGGGTCTTGTAGAAGGGGCTGGCATTGACCGGTGTGATACGGACTGCCAACGCTGTTCTGTGTTTTCTTTGTGTTTTACTGCAGATGATGAGGAGGAACCCGGCGGCCGCAGGAGTGTCCCAGCTAGCCAATGTGGTTGGCTTTTTTTCAGTGGAGGATGGATTCAGATCCCTGGCCCTCGGAAAGCTGAGGGACCAGGGTTGGGGAGGGACTGGGAGGAGGGGCCAAGGCTGGGAATTCAGGGAGGGGTTTTCAAGTTAGGGTAGGGGAGAGGGTTGTCCAGGACCAGGGAGCGGCTGAGTTTTTGGCAGAGCTCTGGTGTGTGCCGGGCAGGGCAGTTCCAGCCTGTGTCTGTGTTGGTGTGTGGTTTGTGTAGTTTTTCTCGTGTGTCTTTTCGATGTCGTCGCCGCTCGTTGTGCTCGAGGAGGATGGCATGTGAATGGGATGCCATCTGTAGGGTCTGGAGTGCCCATACTCATTGGAAGAGCGCCAGCCCGGCACTTCTTTTCTGGCATTATGAGCTTGACGTGTGGATTGTTCTTGCGTCTCAGAGGTTTTGGGTCGCTCCTCTTTTGTGCCATCGTTTCG
>NW_010115538.1:0-2329 GCF_000699245.1 Pterocles gutturalis
CCTGGAGTTATTCTTGCCCAGATGCATGAGTAGGTAAAACCAGTTAATTGCTGTTGAATTGATTTTGTTGGTTAAACCCATCAAATCTATGGTTTTAGCATTGGACAAACTACTGCAGGCTTTTTGTCAGACTTTAGAAATTTTCTTTTGGTCTTTATCTGGCATGTGAAAAAAAAAAAAAAAAAGGCAAAACCAAAAGTTGCAACAGCAAGATGATTATATTGGGCCTGAACTGATGTACATGTTTACTATATATCTGCAGTCACTTGTCCAATTTTATTCTTTCAGTTTAATTTAATATTCCTTTTTTATTACTTTTGTGTTTTCTTTTATTCTTTAATTCTCTTTTCTCCCAAGTTGCATATAGGACAGGTGAAATAACTCATCAGATGAAGATAGCTGTGAATCACCATGCAAAGCGGAAAGCACCTGCTTGACCTATTTCGGCAAAATATCAACTAAAAATTGTTTGGGTTAGACAACATGAGTTCCTCTCTAGCTTTGGACTGGACCTATTTTTCTTTTCCTAATCCTAGTTCCCCTCCTTGTATGCTGTTTATCCCTATCCATCTTTTTATTTTCTTATTTACATGAAAATTAATGTATCTAAATGTCAGTTTTGTTGGGGTAGGACCTCTAGTACTTGGTAGTTAATGAAGCAGTGACTTTTGCTCTCTCAGGGCATACCTGTTTCAAATGTAGCAGAATCATTTAATGCTTTTCTAAAGCTGAGTGTAAGGACTGCAGATTACTTCACAGACACAATATGTATTTATCTACTCAATTCAAAAAATGTGTCAGTAATGGTACTTAAAGTCAATTTACTATTCAGCTATATTAATTGACACGTCTATTCTTAAATTACACGACTGCTAATTTACTTGTTAGTTAACAGTTTTGCAGAAAATTTATAAAAATTATCTTTTATTAACAACCTCTTTAGGAGAAGCCTACAGAAAGCTAGATTAATCACAGGCACATACAGAGTAAATTCTGGAATCATTTGTAAAATCATCCTAAGCTGCATGTTTTCACATTTAAAAGACTACCACTCACTGCAAGATCATCCTAATGGAAGCATTTCTATAGAAGCTTGAACTTGGAAGAACAGAATAAACAATTGAATTAATTATTTGCACAAGTATTTTAAGCTGAAATAGGGCAGTGTTGCCTTGCAAAGAACCTAGCAGTCCTAAACATACAAAGTGCTAATACATATTAATGCAATATACAGATGTACAAATCCCAGATTGCAGAATTTTTCAATCCCTACAGCTACAAATGCTACTGAAAAAATATAAAAAGAAAACTGTATTTCACATACTCACTAATGTATTTTGAGGAAGAAAAAAAAGATTTTCATTTAAGAGGCCTTGGGGAGATCTAAAAAGATTTCTGCTTTAGGCCTGTATTAAGTGTTGCTCTGTTTTCCTCACACTCTCCTTCTCTGTTCCATATGTATTTTAAAATCCAGCTGGTCACTTTGTTACTTTCTCCCATACTTGAGTATTTCTATCACAGACAGAACTTGTCTCTTCTTTGGACAAACACAAAGGCAATCCTACATTCACCGAGAGAAGTAACAAAGCTGCCAGGAATTTACAGTGTTTCCTGGCATGGATTACAGTATGAACCGTTTTAATACCATATACTTGGCACCCATGAAATAAGACCAATTTTATTCATGCATCTAATCAGGGTTTTTCTTACATGCTCAGTCATGGTTTGTTTTAAAAACAGAGAGCCTGATGAAAAAACAGGTAGAAAGAGATGAATGAGCAGGAGAAGCCAGTCCATAAAGAGTTGTGGTGTATCATAATTCCTTTTAAAACTCTAGAAGTGTCTTTTTCTGGTCCATTAATCAAAAGACTGACTCCAATATGACATACATGTAATACAATATGACAAAAATGTATGGCAACTTCTCATGAGCAGTAGAAAAAATTAGTAAGTATTATTTTACAAATTAAGATTTATGGTCCTAAATTAAGGAATTATCTGAATATTACAGTTATCAGCTCCTCAAGAAAACCCCAGATGTTCCTACATCTCAATTTTAGCATGTAGAGCAGTGGAACTTTTGAACATTTGGTACAATAAGGAATAAAACCTTTAATAAAAGTGTTTATTTTGATGTCTAGCTTGTTTTCAATAAAACTCACATTTAGTTTGTTTATGAAGAAGGGAGTTGCAAAGCAATATTGAAGTAGGTGATGTGCTCTCAGATTTTCAAAGTTTTTAAATTATGTTTTCTTTGGAGATAATGTTATCGTTAATTTGAAAGTTAATTATAGTTCAGCTAAAACCTACCTTATATGGGTAATGATGA
>NW_010115538.1:2343-21420 GCF_000699245.1 Pterocles gutturalis
AAAGTCATCCACTTTGTCAAACTGCTTTCCCACTGGCTGAGTATGGATTGTGTGATGAGAAACACTCCCACTGGCTTGTGTTATCACCTGCATAAAGTAACATCATTATAAACTATAGAAATACTCTTTCAAAATTTAATCTCTATCCAAATAAATTAATACAATATTGCCTCTGTATTCCATCTTTTATATTATCCTTCAGTTATCAAGAAAAAGAACCCAAACGGCAGTGGATAAAGACGATAAGCATTACAGCTTTCAGAGAATTGTTACATACCTGACTACTTCATCTTCATATTTACTTTTTCCCCTCTTTTTTTTTTTTTCCATCACTGAGTCCATGTTTATTCATTTACATTACTAAAGTCTTTAGCAGGTCTTAGTATGAACAAGTTTTTTTTTAAACACTAGACCTTAGAGTGAGAATAATTTTTTTGCGCTTCAGCCAGAGTGAAAAAAGATGTTATCAGCTGATCCACAGGAAGCTATGACTATGTATCCTGCCAATTCTTGTCAATCATGAGGTAATTCAACATAGCATAGACATATTTCAGAAGAGCAAGTAGATTTGCATTTACATATTCCTTAAATTGTTGTGAATCAATTTTCCTTGAATCCCCAAATCTTGGACCTTCTCTGAGGTAAATGTTTATGGGCAATAAAAGACAATTCGATATAATAACCACTATGATATTCACATGCATGCACTTAAGAGCAGATTAAAAAAAATAATCAATTATCTGTACTATAAGGAAAAATTAGAGTGAAGATGATCCATCACTTTAAAACATGATGAGAATGACTCAATTATCAGTCATTTTCTGGGGAGCAGTGGCAGCTAAACTCCCACAAATTACCCTGTGTACTCATAGTTACCAAGAATCTGTAGGTGCTAAAAAGGTGTTTTCAAATGTTATTCATTTTTTCTGCTTGAGCCCTATGTTTGAATTTCTCTTATTCTTTATCTTATATATATTTTAAACACATAAGGATTTCATTAACTTCCAAAAAAAAGGAAAATATAAAAAATAATTTTGAAATTAAGACATAAAGATGATCACCATATTCTCAGGGGATTACTTTAAACAAGGAAGAGAAAGTAGTGAAAAAGTATGAGTTCAAGTACAGCTTCTTGAAACGTTTCTTTAGTGATTGTCCCTAAGCTTGCCACTGCTGAGAGCCATGGGAAAATTAAAGATTTTTAATATTTCACATCTGAAAAAAGCAATAAGGTGGAGCTTGTCACCTCCAGAGTGTGAACATAATTTTACTGAAATAAGAATATGCCTAAAATCCAATTTCTCCTCTAATTAGGGGAAAAAAAACACCATAAACAGCAACAGTTTGGTCTCAGAAGGCTGGCAGTTAAAAACATGCTGCTGCTTTTGGCTGTATTCCTTATCCCTCTACCAATTCAGCATTGTCACTTCTGAATGAGGGTGTAGAAAATAATATCTAACTTTTTAGCAAAGTCAGTTGTCTGAACTGTTTTCTGGTTACCTGAAATAATTTAATTGACCCTGCTGGAGTCATGATAATAATGCTTAAAGGAAAACATTAAAAAAATATTGCAATTACACAAAGGTTCAACTTGTCTAAATTTACTTGCATTCTAATCACCTCACCTGCAAAGTTGGTGAATTCTTTTCCATGTTTCCCCAGCTCAGCACCCAGACTTGATCATGTGATTTATCGTAGTGTAGTTTCACTGGAACAGGATCTGTACTTACTGCCTGAAGCATAATAAAAATAGAATTCCTTAGTTTCTGGTGCACTTTCAAAAGAAAAAGAATATACATGCTTGAATTAAAATGATGACTGGATGTGTATTTCCTGATGTTTTCAGATTACATTTAAAAATTTTGTTGTCAATTATTGAAAGAGTCCTCTGGCTAATTCAAAGTTACTGAACTGCCGAAAAAGTGATTTTTACTCATTATGTGGTCTAGCATTTGGCATCAAAATTACAACATACTGAAGCTATTATGAAGCTGAAAACAAATGTTTTAAATCAAGTAAAAAAATAATTGTCTTTCTTCCCTACCATCACTCTGACTTTATACATATCAGTTTAAAAACTACATCCATTATTGGAAAATAGCCAAAAAGGGAAGAGTATTCTCAACCCATATACTGAAATCAATGCAAGGTGTTACTACACAGTCCTGCAAAAAAACAACACAATGTTGCTACACTCAAAACTTCATATCTCTGCTAAACAGGGTATATTCTGTTGAAATTGAAAAAAATGTTCTCATATGTTTTTCAATTACAGTTGCTACTTTTGGTAGACTTGGGATCAGAAGTAAAGTGTTTTCCCGACAACCTTGAACACTGTCTCTTGAGACCACAAGCCTTTTAGACAGTTGAGCTCTACACTTCCTTTGTTATGAGAAAGCTGAATACTTCTAAGGTATGAAATGGGAGGACAACGTATTTAATTAAGAGACATTCTGTACAAGGTAAACAACTGGGGGGATTACTTCTCTATTTTCATCATTAAGGCAGAAAAAAAATAAGTAGAAATAGTTTTTTAGTCTCACCATTATGGAACTGTAAAGCAGAGCTTGTTTATCAGTTTGTCAAGGAGAGTACCAGCTGGCTAATTAAGTGAACCTAATTTAAACTAATGATGTAGATCCTCAAGATAATGCACTAATGGCTGGCTGAGACTGCTGATGGTATTTAACTGTACTCCTGAGGTGTTCAAGCCACAGCTTTATCTAGGCAGAATCTATTTTTCCTTTTGAAAATGGAAAATGAAGCCAGGTTGCTCAACAGCTCGTTTAAAATCAGAAAGATACTCCCTGAAAAAGGTCATTCGTGTTTGATAACATTTTTCTGCTACAGGCTTGAAGACAAGTTATCTATAATAATACTCAGACTGTTGTACAGCTCATGTGTTCAGGTGTGTCAAATTTCCTTTTGGCTTCCCGAGACAAAAGGTCTAACCCATATGTGTTCTGCTGAATGAGTGCCAGCTACGTTCAGGGTCTGGGCCATGGAACTGCCAGGAAGAGGAGAAGGAACTGTCCAGCAAGTCAAGCCCAAGTAATGCAGCTCCCAAGAGCAGAAAGGAGCCAAGCACCTTGGAGGCAAGCTTTAACGGCTGTTTCTAGCTTTCTAGCTAGCCAGGCTGATTGCCAGCAGCACAGTGTGGACTGATGATGAGCTCTGTTTACTTCAGCATACCTCTAAGTCATCCCAGTTAATGGTGTGCTGCTAAGCAATACCGGACAATTGTAGGTGTCAGTGCTCGCTTTAAAGAATCTACAAATGACAACAAATGCTTCTCTTAACTTTATAATGAGAATTTCCTGGCTAAATCAAAAATTCTACATATATCTCTCTAAAGATACACCATCCATGTTTCCAATACATTCCAATTTAGCCTGTTCTAGAGTCTAAAGTACTTATTTTGATAAATATGTCATAGAAAAAAATAACCCTAAAATCTAGTTGTTGTATATGTGAACCTGTACGCTAATAATTTACACTAACTTTCATAGTAGAAGGGAGTAAATATAACACACATAATAGTACTTCAGAGAAAATACCATAATTAGCAAAACCAAATCAACATCATTTTTACACAGAAAATAACATAGTTACACAACTTAAAGCTGTTTCAAGTACATTTTTAGTTGTCTTTAGCTTTTTTGCACCTTCACAGTTTTTATTTGAGTGCTGCTCACTTTCAAAATATGAAGTTTTCTCCACATTTGTTCCCACCAGAGTAGGTATTTTTGAAAACTTGGTTTTACAGAGCAAATAGGTGGTTTCTTCTTTAAGATACAGACTAGAATTAGTTAAAATGGAAATAGTATCCTCTGTATTAATACAACACTTAGAGAAAAAGCAGTCTAGTGAGCAAAATGCTCTCATTTATTAATAACTTAGTATCTGTTTTCCAAAACTCAATGACATTTTGATTTTTTTTCTGTGAGGCAGTATTGTAAGTAGTGCAAATAGACTGATCTGACTGAGAAATTAAATTCCCTTCCTTGCTTCCTGTTTGTATGAGTATTTGTGTATGTGCTTATGATATGATTAGAGTAACATTTAATGGCTAGAAAAATTTTTGCTGCTTGCAAAAAAACAAAAAAAAATGCTTATTGGTAAAACAAAAAAAAATGCATATTGGTAAAAGATAAGGAAGGCAAGGCCATGCTTGTTACAGGAAATGCTTAACAAAGTTTCTCTTGACTTGTCACAAAATTACAAATTAGCCTTACTTAAATTCTAAAATCCATCTGTGGATCAGCAGGGAAATGGGAGCATGATTCATCATTAATATCTAAACACCCTAGAACCATCAAAACTGAGGCTTTCATTCCTGCAAAAAGTTTCCACAGATGGTATAAATTTCATTCAATACTTCATAATTCATAACACAGGTAAAGTAATGGTAAAGCAATGCTGTTCTCTCCCCCAAAATAAAATTTCTTTGAAAGTGAAAGGTTTTTTTTCTGGGACTATCATGAAAGGCTTGTGGAGTACCCAGTTTTAGCTCAATGTATTTGCTAAGGAACACAGTGCACAAAGCTCTGTGTAATACCTAGGCATACTGTATACTTTTAGCTCATTACAGAAACTTGAATATTTATGTGATAAAACAGCAATCTATCTAACTCCATCCAAAACCTGGAGAATCACTTTACCTGTTTCTGGGAGAGGGGTGTACTTTTAATTACAGGCTAATTTACTGAATTTTACTTTTTAATTAACATACATCATTGTGGTAAGTATCTCTAAACACTCAGTTAATGGTACTTAGTAAAATAATAATTAATGTAACTGAAGGCAAATTAGAAAGTCTACCAATCAAACTATTCAATAAAACCTAAGTTTAAAAGAACTTCCAAGTTCTCTAATATATTTCAGTAAGCTCAAAAGGCATAATAAGCTCTTGTCACTTGAAGTCTAAATGCTAATAAATGCAATTAAGTTGTTATTTCATCCATCATCTGTAGGAAAGCAAGATGACATATGAATGTCAGACAGAGACCAGGGAAACCACTGACAGAGATTCCAGTCCTTCAAATCTGGGGATTGCAGTAAGACTGGTTTTTGCCCTCTCTTCCTGAAGTAATGTATTGAATTGGTTATAAAAAAAAAGTATTGTTTTCAGAAAATAAAAATTCATTATCCACTCAGTTCATCTCTTATTTGATATGCAAAGGTCAATTTAAGTAAAAAAATAATTTAAAAAAAGTAAAATAACAAAAAAATGGAAAATCTTTTTATTATTAATTTTTTTGATACAACATTTTATCAGTCCCTGTCACCATTTGTGCAGGTCAGGTTTTTTTGAAGAAGCTATGTCTACTGAGTCAGCTGACATAGAATACAGAAGGCAGAAAATGCAGATGTTTAAAGAATGCAAAATTATTAAAATTAAGATTGTCAAGTTAATGTAATTTTAAAACTGCAATTTTGATATGTATTTTTTACTTTAACATTAATATATAGATACTGATATCATAAAATCACAGAATGGTTTGGGTTGGAAGGATCCTTTAAAAGTCCTCTTGTCCAACCCTCCCTGCAATGAGCAGGCACATCTTCGACTACATCAGGTTGCTCAAAGCCCCATCCAGCCTGATATTGAATGTTTCCAGGGATGGGGCATCCACCACCTCTCTGGGCAACCTGTTTCAGCACCCTCATAATAAAAAATTTCTTGCTTATATCTAGTCTGTATCTACCCTTCCTAGTTTAAAACCAGTATCCCTTGTTCTATCGCTACAGGCCCTATTAAAAAAATCTGTCCCCATCTTTCTTATAAACCCCCTGTAAGTATTTAAAAGCTGTAATAAGGTCTACCTGAAGCCTAAAATATGATATATAATCTATACATTAAAGATTTTCATTTGTCATTGAAAAAGGGAAAACATACGAAGAAAAGCTCTATTTAAATATCTTTATTAACAATTTAGATTTCTAATTAAAAAATCCATGTTTTATTTAGCTAAAGAACATCTGTTTCTTATGAATGTGATGAAACTATCAGTAAACCCCATAGATGGTATGCACGTTTGTATCATAAAATTTTGAATAAGAACCCCCAGTGTGGTGTTAAAACCTCTTTATCAGTTTCACATACAAGTGCCCTTTCTTCTGAGAATCAGATCAGGATTGTTAATAAGTTGTTAACTAGCTTCAAAGCTCTTTTCCCAGGAAATAATTTTAGTTCAGAAAAAGAAGAATACTCTTTCTAAAGCAAATTTCAAGGTTTTATATGATCTGTAATGTACTTAAAAATCCCACCACAAACACACAAACCCAACCAAAAAACCAAGACCCTTCTCTGCTGACAAGACTGTTGACAGTCTCCAACAATAATTGATTGACTTTTTTTTTTTTTTTTCCCACTAAAAATGAAATAAAAGTAATCTTTCTGGACAAATGGCATAATCCTGAAAGACTGCAGAATATATAATGAAGTATATTTTATTGTATATGTCTTGTTTAAAAAAAAAAAAAAAGAAAAATAGTGTAATATGGTGGGAATACTAGGCAGAAACCAAACAGCAAAAAAAAAATAAGATTTTGCCTTTTTCATATGCCTTGTTAACAGAAATGTTTTGAGACTTTAAATATTCTCTTCATATTCAGAAAATATTTTTTTAGAATTTAATGAGTTTATGGCTATTATTTTCTAAATGCATTTTCACATGCTTTTAAAAAATTCACAGACTAAAACCTGTCCTCGTGAATATCCCCTATTTAATCTCACAGTACAACGATATCATTGATATCACCAGGTACAGAAAGGAAAAAAAAAGAGAGAGAAACAGAGACAAGTGTACAGTGGCTATAGTATTGGATTTCCATGGTGGCAACTAAACATCAAATTTTTAATCCATCCCAATAAGACCACTGACCATTTGGATTATACTGTGACTCTCTCAGGCTCTCCTGAGGGAACTCTACTGCTCAAAAAAAGATAATATTCACGTTAGCATTGTCTTGTACCTTGGTCTTCAACAAACTGTATGAGTGCATTAGTACTGTAGCACCAACTTCTCTCTTTTACCTAATGTACTATTTTGACTGAGCACTCCAGAGACTGAGAAACTGAAAATACTTCCTACACAGTAGAGAAGAATAGAGAAGTTTGAATTCACAGTCTCTGATCTTGGCTAAGGTTGATGCCGGGTATTCCACAATTCCAGTAATTTCTCTGTCTAAAAGCTTACTGAATCACAGTCCTCCACTGTCTGTATCTAAACCTATCCCCCCAACCTTTCCCGTCAAAACCGATAAGACACATTCCTGTGATAAGACTCCATTTAAATTAATCTTCATTTTCAAGTGAAAAGTACCTGAAGCCAGAAACTTTCCATGAATCTCATTTTGTCACCTACTTGATTAATATTTTAAGAAGTATTTTCATGTTGATTCTCTCCTTCTCAATTGCTTATTGACAAGAACAGTCACTAAACATAAATAGCTGCTAAATCTTGGAAGTAGATGAGTTTTTTCTACTTATTGCGTTTATTCTCAAGCTAATTGCATTTTTTTGGAATATGAAGAAAAAATCTTGTGTACAATTTAGATATTAACTTAAAAATGAGAAATTAATACCTGTACAACTTTCTGAGACTGTACATCAACAATAAGAACTCTGTCAAGTGTGGGCTGAGCTACGTAAATGAATTTGTCTTTTACATTAACAGCAGTTGCCCATACACATTGCTGCACAGGATCTCCATCCACTTTGGGACAAACTTCATCCTATAATTCAACAGAAACAGGGAAAGCGTAAGAATAAAAACAGTCAACAATGCAATAGAGACAATTTACACTCTTTTTCTTCTTTTTTAACTGTAAAACAAAATCCCAGAAAATTTAGGGAATGAAAAAGGCTAAGCAGCATTAGGACATAGACTAATGTCAGCCAAACTGCATGTGGTTAGCACCTTACAACCCATAAACCCTTTAGTGTAAACCATACACCCGCTTTTTTGGATGTTTTTTACACATTCAGGCAGTTAGGACTCTTGGACATTTGTCCTGAGAAAAGGAATTAATTGGAAACAATAATACATGTAGAAATAAAGTGAATAAGAGCAAGAAGACTTTAAAAACAGAAAAAAAAAAATTATCTCATTACTGTGCAGTAGCTAGCAGCTCCCCCATCTGCACCATCACAGTATCTTGCAAAGGAAGGCAGTTATAGACGTGGCTTACACTTACATCTGAGAACACAGCAGTAAGAAAGGCAAGTACTAGGTTGGGAAGATGATAACGTATAAATGGAGAAGAAGGGGAGGAGATGTGGTACAGGTTGTCAGAT
This sequence comes from Pterocles gutturalis, assembly GCF_000699245.1. Taxonomy (NCBI): domain Eukaryota; kingdom Metazoa; phylum Chordata; class Aves; order Pterocliformes; family Pteroclidae; genus Pterocles; species Pterocles gutturalis. Next base: position 10,646 of record NW_010115538.1, read on the forward strand.
GGCATAGGGGCAAAGCAGCAGCAGTTGGAGGGATCTGCTTTTTTGGTCCCATGGAGTGCTGATATGTTGCTTCAAAGGTCAAGAAGTTTTTCTACTTCTGCCATAAGACATTCTCGTGGCCTACCTCACTAGTGTTAAACTCATCCCTGAAAAAAGGATGAATTTGAAAAAAGCAAAATTCCTGTTGACTTCAGTAAATTTATATTTCATAATACATATAACTATGCACGCTCACTCAAAATAGCTATTTTTAGTTTACATGCTCACTATTCATTTTTTTAGGTAAATTCCCACTCATCACTTATATATATTTATTTTTCTATCTATTTGAAACTGGCTACTCCCAGTGAAAGCATGCTTTTATCTAAGTTAAAAGTTACTTGGTCAAATACATTACCGTATTTGGAAATTTATCTTATGAAACAGTATAATTTTTTTCCTGTAATGGACATCAAATGTATGTAAAAACAAGGACCTGAAAAAATATTCTGCTTGGAGAGGTACAGTATATGTCAAGCTTTTCTCTTTTCCCAATGCATCCTTCTTTTCCCTTATAATTTTTCTTCCTTTCATCACAAGAGGCAATTCCACCAAATGATAAGTATTACTTCTTTTTAGCACTTATCTGCTGCTTATTCCTAATTTAGAATGCTCTCTCTAATACATCATAACTGGTTGCTGTGAAAATAATTATGATATGCCAGCAGAAGATGACTTTAATATAGTATGAACAGCAAGAGTTGATGAGATCTTAATCAAGAATTCTGTTTCTAAGCATCAGACTCCATTTAAAGGAAAGGGGAAAAATAATGTGGTAGAACACATCCGGCACTAAGTAATTCTTTTCAAGAAGATGATGCATTTCAACACTAACCTTTCTTTATCATCAACATTCTTTGCCTGTTGTGCCTCTCTACATTTGAGAAAATACACTCAATCTTTATATGTCAAAATAAGAAATAAATTAATTTCCAGCTCTAGCAGAGGGAGTTTCGCTAAAGGAGATCGAAAGCCACTGCTTGTTCCTATGTGGTTCTTAAACCTCGACAAAGGAAAGGTCTGTCAGAAATCACACTGATAAGGAAAGGTTACTAAACTCAGGTACCATGGGATGGCAAATAATCAGAAACTTCATCAGAAGTTAGAAATAAGTAAAATGACTAAGAATTATTTTGCACTGCTAACAAGCCATGCACTTTGAAGTGAGAAGTTATTTTAAAATCTGCTTTTTTTAAAGAATGATAGGCATGGTGACAAATGGGACTTTCATTCTTAAATGCAGCTAAAAGCTTTTCATAGCATAAAGTGAAGTGTCAGCATAAACAAGCATGTGTCTAATATGATGTGGGCACATGAGATCAATTTACTGTCATTTGCTTTCTGTGCAATTGTTACTTCAGCTGGAAGGTTGTTTTACTGATCTCAAATTATTTTTATATTTATTATAAATACGCTTTTAAGTTACATGTTTTATCTAAACAGATAGTTACTTTTAGACTGTTCTACACAGTCCTCTTCCTTCCCCAGAGAACACCTTCTTCAAGTAATATGTCTGTAAATGTTTACAACAACTCTATACTGTGTCATTCTTTTCAGCCATGTCTCTCAGGGACTCACCTTAGTTTACACCAGTTTTTTGTGCTGTGAATTCTACAAGGACACATTCAATATACTGTGCAAAAATAACACCAACTCCTTCTGAAGGAATCTATTTTCTCTCACATGACATCATAGAGATTAGTGTGAATGATTACACTAACCATTGCAGGAAGTGCAGCTGAACAGGAAAATACTGTAAGTTAAGCACTTATAACTATATCCAGACTTAAGCCATCTCCTTAAATATTTTTATGAATCTGAATCTAAAATACTGACTGAAGTGTATTTTAAAATATTATTTCAATGTAAAAGCAATATAAATATAGGGGTTTTGATATATGGATATAGATGTATGCACACACATATATATTTAAGTTAGAAACTACAGGGCATTATTCTTATTATCTACATAACTCATAAAACTTTCTCCTCTTGTTCCACTTTAAATACAGCAAGTAGAAAGAACACTCAAAACTAAAGTTAAAAAAAAAAAGTGAAACATAAATCTACATATCCAAATGCAGTTTATTCTTTCTAGAATATTGTTTATGTTGTCATAGATTTCTGTAATCCAATGCCAACTTTCACTTTGCCCCAAAACCTGAAAAATTAAAATAAAGGCCAAAAAAGTGTTTTTTTCCAAAATAGAGTGTTTTTCCCCAGCATTAATTGATTTAGACAGTTGTTTCTCTAGTTACTCAAACCCACATTTATCTATATGTCCCAGAAACAGCTCTAATCAACATAACTGAAATCTTGTTTTTGAAAAGTTAACATTTATCTGATTAGACAGTTTGGATTTCTTTTACATTACAGTCAGTAAATCTGACGCTCTATATTAATTTCCCTGGTGGTTGGGTAATCATTTAAAATAATTTAACTTTAAAATGTAAACACAAACCCAACATTTCCTTCTAATTAAAATGTGAGCATTTTACTTTTGCCTAATTTATTCTCTCTGAAAAATCTAACATCTGATAAAACAGCAATTTATTTTATTGTTTTTTTCCCCCCTAGACTTTTTAATCAAAAAGTGACTTAACTTTTAACAAGTCAGCACGTGGAGGAAAATATATCCTCAGAGATGGTTTTTCAACATAGGCTGGGGCAAAAAATTCTTGAGAGGAAACAACTACTTGTAGGTTTATATATGCAAATTCTATATTTATAAACTTTATAGGAGTTGAGTCAAGCTCTTTAAGCACTATAATGAGGTGTCTATCTATGCTATGACTGTCTAAGGTGACATCAACACGTTACAACAGTGCATGTATTAAGACATGAATCTATATATCACCTATTCTATATTAAGTTTACTTGACATTCTGTAGTAAAAATCAGACTGTGGACCTTTTTCATATTTTTTTTCCAACAAACAAATGTTAACAGTCTTGCACTTACAGCCCTACCTGTGCTGTAAGAGTGCAAACCAAAGGAATTTCTGTGGAGTAGCAAGTGTTTTTCAAGTTAATTTCCTGTGGAAATTTTGCTCCCACATGTAGTCACATTAATTATTTTGTAATTAAGTATTTTGCTCCCACCTTCAGCACATATTCAGCTTCCAAGTGTGAGATGGCCTAGTTCACTGAAATATGGTCATTATGCACTAGTTCTTGTAATAAAGAGGAAATCACAATTATGTTGAAACCAAAAGGATTTTTCCATTGGTCTTGACAAAGGCATATGTTTCAATTGGTTCTTTCCCCACTCCAAACCCCCTGAAAAAATTATTTTAATTGGGATTTTTTGGGAAGAGAAAAAAAACCCAAAACATTCTTGCATAAGAATTAGAATTTAAAGGCTTTGGTTATTATTAATTTGCAGAAGATAAATACAGGTTGCATGTTAGTGAGGAAAATGTCCCAAACACTTCAGAATGATGAGACATCATGAAAGACTCTACTTGGACTGCGGTTAAGAATCTATTTGACAACAGGTTAAATACACAGCTGTCAAAGCTGGTACAGCTAAACAAAAAACCTGCATCAGAAAACTGAAATAAGTTTATTTCCATTCCTATGCATCTAGAATTGTCACTATCAGCTTAATGAAACTCTACTTTCATTTGGTACTAATTTAGAAGATTCAAGTAATGTAAGAGATTCTGGGAACGAGAGAAGGAAGCTCTTTATAATTTCCTGTGAACCATGATGATCCAGTAAAGCACTACATCTTTTGCTTCACTTTGAACACAGTGAAGGTCTAATTGATTCCCATGTTAGACACACACTAAAGTGCTTTGATGTGTTGACACTCAGTTGCATAAGAGGCAATTAAATGTTTAGATAAGGGTTCTCAAGCATATAGTTACGGAGAAATTGTATTTACCTTTAACCAAATTAGCATACATAAATATGTACATATGTAACTACCACAATATTCCTTCACAATACAATGGAATGCCATGTAGAGGCATTCTGAGTTCATTCTTTTACAGGAGCACAGCTAAGGGTAATTTATTTTGTTGACAGGCAAACAGGAAACCTGGGGAAGAACACTGCAATATCACGTGTAATATCCAGATATTTTCTGTAACAGTTCTAGGACCTAAAATGCGCTGCAGAATTTAGAAATGTTCCTACACTTCAGCAAATATTTGGCATTGGAACAGGTCTACTGGGGTTTTACTTACCACTTTAAAACTTAATTCAGAAAAGTGTAAAGAAATGGGAGAGGTTTAAGCTAGCATTTATTTCCTTTAGGCATATGTTAAATAAGTAAGTGATGGAGATTTTATCAGTGATAGTTGCTGTAGATGTGAAAGGCTATGTAATGTTACCTCAAAACATGAAGTATGTCAGCAACTCTGATTAGTAAAGTTATACAACAAAATAAATTACTAACGAGCAATTTATGACATGAACTCTTACCACTAAATGATCACATGCTGAACTTGATAAAAATCTGATCCTGAGACAGAACTGGGTTATTTTATTATTCTTATTTAGAGAAAACAGAGGCTTGAGGAAGACATGATGTTCTGCAAAGAAGGTAACAGTTGCCTAAATCTTCATAGTCAATGAGTTTTTTCAAGAATATACTGCTATTGTCACAGTATTAGCAGTATATGCAGGGAATTCTTTAAAACTCATGTTTCATCATTCTAAGGAGGAAATTAATTTTAAAGGGTTTTGGCAAAATTTCAAAAATTTTTACTGGAAACTATTTCTCAATTTTCTCATTTTTTGGAATGCAGACTGAACAATGATGACACTATGAGCTGAAAAACATAAGGATATATTGTCCAAATCTTTCTAATTTCTCTTGCAGGAATAAAGATTTATTAACCACTGTGTGGTGGTTAATAAGGCAAGATGTGAGGGAAGATGTTTTCAGTGTTCAGGGCAATAAGTAGAAATACTGTTTAATTTGATGGACAAGATAACATGCGTGTAGGTACAAAGCTTAATTTCTGGCTATATATTTACTACAGCTACCCACAAACCAAAGATATCCAAAGAAGGACAAGTCTGCACCTATTTTAAAATGAAAGTTATCAAGTAGCCTACTTTCCTTGTCTTTTTTTTTTTTTTTTTTTTTTTTTTGCAAGGGTAGAGGATATTTTTATTATGCTACTTTAGGTCTGAAAGTTACAAAAAGAAAAAAAGTTTGACCTATCCATCCTTATTATTGACTCATTTCAATAAAAAAATACATTTAAAATCCAGGCTGCACTTTAGACCAATAAAATGTTAACAGACTTCTTAAATAATCATCTTTTGAATTAAACAGCTATAAAAAAATCTCTGGCTTATTTTTGCCTGTGTCAACCTAATTTCACCTAACCAGCACAAATCAAGGTATGATTAGCTGTTCAAAGCATAATTATTCACATTAAAATAAATCTTGCTGCTGAGTACAGCAGCCTCTGACATCAATAATGATAACTGAAGATGCAAATTCAATTGAAACAGTTCCGTTATTTCAGTGTTCTTTAGATATTCAGGAAAAAAAACCCCAATATGTACAGCCCGTGGGTTATTATATATTTCAAGGTCACTCATTCAAATCCAAATAATGAGAAAGAGTTATTATTTTTGAAAGGTGATAGACCATGTAGAACAAGTCTTAATGTAGTGACTAGTATCCAGTGTTCCTGTGAGAACATGCATCCTGTCAGCTAGCAATTTGATTAGCAGTAAGGGAAAAACAACAAAATAATAAATGGAAGTGGAGAATACACTACTGTTTTGATGTATGCTACACATGGAAACTACTCCATAAATGTACAGAATTTGGTAAAATCAGCTATAAATCTGGTGACAATGAAGTTATTGAAACTGCTTATATGAACTGTAATTTGGAGTCAAAGCATTAATTATCTCTACTAACTACAGCGGAGCTGTAAGAGTGTTTATCAGGATAGCGATTTGCCTCATGATAGGTGACAGCTTAATATAGACAAATATCCAGTGGAGCGAAATAAAACATTAAAAATAATAACTTTTGCTCTTATATTTAATAGAGAGAATCAATCCCTGGTTCATAGAGATACACTTAACTGGGAAGGAAGGGAGAAAAAACAGCAACAAACAAACCAGGAAAAACGAGTAAAGACCTGTTAAAGGGAAGGACTGGGAAAAGAGAAAGACAGCTGAAGAAAATAAAGGTTTTGAAAAGTATACAGGGAGAGACTGAAAGTTTGAATTTGATCAAGGAAAATATAAGAAATTTTGAGTCTACCACTATAGGCTACTTATTAATTGAAAAGACATGTCTGAATTTATCAAGCAGAAAACACTAAACTAGCAATAATAAATTCTTATTTAACGGAAACCATAATTGAGAAAACACTACAAACAAATTTAAAAAATAACTTGCCTGAAAACCGAGGAGTTTTTCACTAGGCTTTATATGTCTCTGAAATTCACATTCCACTGGTTGTATTACTTTGATGCCATCTTCATAAAAAACATAAAACATGTTCCCAATGCCCAGACCTTAGGAACAAAAACACATTGAAATGTATAAAATTAAATTATGACAAAAAAAGAAAATCCTTGTCTTGAACTAAAAACATCATATTTTTGGTACGAGATCAATTCGCCAATGCATATAGTGTTAATACAGCTAATCCTATGGGATCTTTTGTTGTAAAACTAAACCAAAACTGTTACATTATTCAGAATTTCACATAGTTTTCTCCATTGGCAAGACAGTGTCTTTATGAATACAGATCTAGAAATACACAGTTTGACAGTTGCGGTAACAAAAGTGATCTTGTGAAATCATCTACATTGAAATCAAATTCATATAAATTATCTGTGTATTCTTATTTTTCTTTTTTTGAGGGATGGGAGATTAAAGTAACTTCTGTGTAACATTGAAAGAGATATTATGAATCTGTTATAAACCCTTATTTGACATTTCAGTCAGAAAAGGAAATATTCTCTACTATATTTTATTGGAAAGACAAAGTTGGGCAGATATTCTTTCCAAGTTCGAAGGGCCACAAATGTTTACAGAACTATTCAATCCTTCTACCATAATGTTGCTGAATGAGAGGTATGATTTAATGTCTTGTGGAGAAGGTGGGAACCAGATCTGTAGCATGAAGTCTGATAACACCTGTGGTCATGCTCATGACCACAAAAAAGGACATACTCTTCAGTTTACCATGTGCCAATTAAGACAACAGTTGTGGATTAGCTATGTGGATGCTATGTTGGATGATCAGTTCATATCTGTAAAACTCTATGAAGAAAATCACAGTACTTGAAAAATTACCATCACAACCAACTGTGACAGCTAAACTGTGGGCTACACTGATGAAAATGTACCCACATCCTGGGTACAGGGCCAAAGCTGCCATTTGACATAGTATTTGGTATAGGAACATAGGGGCATAAAACCCAGGAAAAATTAATTTCAGTCTGAAAGTCTGCTTATCATAAATTCTGAAGAAAAACCTACATTAATAGAGAGAGAACATATCTTAATATCAAATAAAATAATGAGAACATTGCTGGGGGTGGGGTGGGGGAAGTGTGTGTTTGTGTATAGATGTGTGTGTGTATAAACATATGTAAAAATTCCCAGTTCCCATTAGGAAACACATAGGTAATACAGTCATTTAAATGGTAGTAATATACATAAGGTTGACAGGCCATGCCCAGAACAAGCAAGTTCAATTATCTTTGAGAAATCTTGTGGAATCTTTTCCTACTTCTGGCCAAGTTTTCCTAAGAAGAAAGAAGGGACAGTCTCCAAGCAGGATTTTCCTCATTTTATATCAAATCTACCTATTCAGAGGTTACAAAAAAGTGTGAGAGGAATTTGTCTATGCTGCATTTGGTATAGCACAGAAGCAGGCTCAGGCTCAAGGAAAACTTACCAATTATGCCTGTTCTGAGCATGTGGGGCACTAAGGGCAATATGCCCTCTCTGGCCATTGAGATACCTTTGTACACCTTTGCAGGTAAATCATACAGCCTATGTAAGATAATATATCAAAGTCTTTAAAAAATCCCTGACACCGTATCCTATAAGAACAGCTGGAATTTGTACGTAAGTCTGACTGAGGTTAGGCTGCCCCTATCAGTGAACACAGTGTAGAGATCTATAGCTGAGCAACTGGCTTATTGCATCTTGGTGATAAATAAATATGTGGAGCTGTCTGAGGACAAAACAGGGTTTTCTCTTCTCTCTTGTCTCATTAACTAAAGTATATTATATAATATTAAATATATTATATTACATTACATTACATAATATAATAATTATTAGCAGGACAAATAATATCAGATTGTGAGGAAATAAATCGTCTGGTAGCCCCAAGTGATACAGGCATTTGATAAACAGACTCTTAAACCCCCTTCTCAGTTGCAAATACTCCAAGGTAGGCTTTCCAATGTACAGATAATATTCGTGCATAGTAACCCAGCCCAAACTTTTAAGGCTTTATTTCCAGTGTCTGGTTAGTAATGTTCACCAAATACTTCCTCAAAATCAGTGAAGGAGACACAGTATGAAATGTCCTTCATCTATTTCAATACTGAGTTAGGGAGGTCAGTTCAGATAAGGAACCTTTACCTTTGGATGCAACGAAATAATCCCCCCTTCCAAGTTATTATGACCCCAAAACTCTTCCTTTGAGCATGTCTACAAACATTTGTACAAATATCTAATCTATACAAATATCTAATCACTTGGGCAAGCACTTCACAGCTACAGGAGGTATTCTTCTAAAGACATCTGACCTAATTTTGCAACCCTCCCTCCAGCAAACCAAAAACAACCCAGCACATTTATAATACAGTGCCAGAAGCAACAACAATAAATGCAAATATATTTGCTTCATTTAGGCTGAACCTATATTTAAAACTGGCTAACACTTATTTGAAAAAAATGGTGGTGATTTTGGGTTTTTTTGCATATAGGTTAATTTATGGATATATTTATTCTTGTGCATATATTGTATGATTACTGTAATACATATTAATGTACCTTCAAATTCTGACACATACTCTTTTTACAAATACACAAGCAAGCTGTTTCAATTAGGCTTTTGTGTACCCCATATACATATATGCATTGGAGGCACTAAAGCCTATCTATGGTTTCATGACCTTAATTGTCCTACTATTCAGCCATCCTTCCCTTCCTATCTTTTAATACCTAGATAGCAGAAAATGACAGAGTATGCATGGCTCAGAGAAGTTAGGGGTGATGCTTATTGGCATCTTCAGGGTATTGCTCTCTTATAAATGAATTCCGATATTACAAGCAGTAACAATATTTGTTGTAAACACAAGGATTGTCCAATAAGAAACACAGGACAGATCGAGAAATTTTGCTCTAGATGATGATATCGTCACTTCACATTTTCAATCTCGTCTATAAATTTTTTTCTGTTTAGTTTCACAATAGTCACAGAGAAATTTGAATCTCTTCACCATAAGCACTCTGGTAAGGTACTGTTTTTAATTGGTCTTTATTGCCATAGAATTTAAGTCTCCCTAAGTGCTTTCAAACCACTGAAATCAACATAGGACTTGACTTCAAAAGACAATCCTCTAAAAAAATCAATCATATTTTCAGTTTTATTCAAGATAAAACAGAAAATAAACCACAAGTGGTACCTTTTCAATAAATGGTTAGAACACCATATATTTGAAAACTTTGGTGTTGGAACCTTGTGCATCAGTTCAATTGTTAACAGTGAAACACACAAAAGGAACAATAGACAAGCATTTAATCATCACACATAAAATATGAAAAAAAGCAATCTGTATTAGTACCTTGCTCTCTCCACAATATGTTTGCAACTGCAGCATGTAAGAGAGGGAAAGAACAGAACACACAAATGAACAAGAAAAAAAACCATGAAATGATATATCAATTATGAAATAATTATGATGGTTTAACCTCGGATTCACTAAAATGCTACTACAGGTAAATAAATGGAAACAGTGAATTCACAATAAGATACAATGAAGTTCTCTATGCCAGTGACAAAATTGTGATTAGCCATCATAGTTATGGTAGTTAAAGTAAACCTCATCACCTCCCATTACACCCACCCCCCTAGGTTAACTTCGTTAACCTTTATCAGTAGTGTGTTTCATAATCCATTACAAAAAGCACGTAGTATTTGCATACACAAAAATTATGTATATAAATTACAGGTGATGCAATTCTCATAATTTCCTTTAAGCACTGGACTTTAAAGAGATTTCTTTCAGTACATAGTTATGAGAGAAACATGTAAAACCAAAACATATACAATATATGTACATTTGAATCTCTTTACCATAGCCTTCCAGAGGCTGGAATTTGGGGGTCAGTGTCACAGCCCAGCTTATAAACCATCCTGGGGGCTGTGGGGAGGTGGTGAGTGGGGTTTGCAGAGGTTCTGTGGATCTCCTTGGGGCAAATTAAGGAGAAACAACAACACCAAACAATCAAATACTGGCTTATAACTTTAATGTGTATAATCTTTAGGGAAAAAGGGAAACGAGGGATGTAAAATGTGAAAATGTAACAAAGACAAAAACCAAATTACTTGCTAAAGACAACTCATAACACCACCACCGGCAACACCAAAACTGACAACAACATGATAACGCTGTAAGGACAGCACAAGTACCAACAATAGTAAAAACTCAAAACCACTTCTAAAACTTGCAATCACTTATCAGTAGTAAAAGGAGCAATCACTGATCCTAAGAAGGAAA
>NW_010115538.1:21443-35805 GCF_000699245.1 Pterocles gutturalis
GAGCTGGCATGAAACTTCTCAAGTGTTCCCGTATGTGCCAGAGAGAGAGAGATCAAGAGATGCTTGGTATCAGGTGGTAACCTGGGGAAACCTGTAAGATTTTCTTTAAAATTTAAAATTTCTCTTCACATTGTGAGGAAAGAACCATGTAATGTATGACACTTCAGGTCTAGTAAGTTTATCATCAGTCTTTTTTCTAGGAGTGATATAGAAAAGAAAATGAAAAGTAATGACAATTATTCAACTGTGTGGAACTACACAGCATCAAATCAAATGATTTAAGATGCTAAGTACATAACACATATAATTTGTGTTAATGCAAAATTATATGTACGGTTCTGAGCTTTGTTTAAAAAAAGGGGGGGGATAAAATGAGTGCTTTAAAAGCCTCACACTCATTAATTTAAAATTAACAAATCAGTTTAAAGAAAAATGAGACATTATTCAAGAGTGCAACATAAAATACTAAATAACAACCATCACCTCACTTAATACAGATCAAGAAACCTCACTTATTTTTTTAATCAGTTCTAGCACTTGTACTGAGGAAAGATGTCCAGTCTTGAGATAAAGGCTGCAATGCTGGAACAAGTGCAGCATCTGTAGATGGAAAGTGTGTTATTATATTGAACGTATATTGTTTACCTTCCTTTTAGGTTAAGCAAAAATTAACATCTTCAGCCATACCTGATACTCAATTCTCACACATTTGTAAACTTCAAGATGTAAAAATACATAATTATTTATAAATCTCAGTAAAATTTTCTGGATTTGAGACAGAACACCACCATCTTTTCTTGTGCCCTATTTCCCTGATTTATAAAAAGAAGGGTATTCAGAAAACATACAGTTATTATTTAATATCATATGGACTGGGAGCCTTGCAGAAGACATTGTATTCAAGGAGTTAGAGACCTTGAGCAGGCTTTGTCTGCTCCATTGGGCTTCGTACTTAAGGCTTGAGAAGCCTGTATGTCAGCACGGGTAGCTGCAGGGAGGGTGTATGCTGGAATGTCGGTAATAGCTTGTGCTGCACACTGGTGGGTGTTATGACAGGCGTAATATGGCAACCTGTCAGAAGATACATGGTTTTGTTGGTTACCCAAATTAAAAGCCACCACAGTATGGGAGGGAGAGGGAACCTCTCCGTGGACAGGAGCAGCTCAGCGTGCCATTGGAAAATCCATCTGGAGTTCATCTGATGCTACGTGAATGCAGGCTACCCAGCATCTGAAGGGACATAAGATTTATTTGCTGTCTATATTTCTCTTTTAAAGCAGCTATTTTATTACACCATTTGTTGTTGGGTCTTTTATATTGACACCCAAAAAGAACCCTGCACTGCGCAGGACAGGGGAGAATCCAGATTTTCTTGAAAGAGGATTTTTTTTTTTCTTTTCTTTAAGCACACTTAAAGCTTCATAAAGAAATCACTATTCATGGTCCTTGCATAGCTATTCTATGTTTCTGTGCTCAGACACAGCCTTTGATTATGAGTAGCTAACATAACATTTGAAAGCCTACTCTTCATCTTTGTTACTCATTTTCCATGTTGGCTGAATGGTAATCAGATGCACGTTTTTCAGTAAAATCTATCCTTAGTACTTCACGAAACTGTGAATGAGATTGTAACAGCAGTACAAATTTATTATCCCCTTTGAGTGGAAACAAGAAGTGCAAAAATTCACTGTATTTCTGTTAATAACTGAACAAGAAGGTACTACAATGACACTTTCCAAATAAACTCTGTCTCCCACTCCTTCCTATCACATTGGTAATAAATGTCATGGCATTCACTTTTCTGTCTCAAAAGCCAATGCCAAAGCTTCCAACTATGTCAACTACAACGTTCTTCCTCCCTACTTTTCTTTTTACCAAATATTTAAGGTATAGCAGTTGGAATTTATTTTTGTAAGATTGACATTCACTGAGTTTGGAGATTAAATGTAGCTCTTCCGCTTCCTTTTGGCAATATCACTAGATGTTCACATTATCAGTAATCAACACACAATACTACATATATCCAGAGAAAAACAAGATCAGGTCAATAAGATCCAGAAAATAAACTTGTTCTTGAAGTACAATACTTAATTTTCTTCCAGAAACAGTTTTCCCTCTTCTGTCACATGCTTCAGTGGTCATTATATAAAAAAAAAAAAATGCTGAATGAGCTCTTAAAATACATTAACTTGGTTTTAAAATTTAAAAATGTCATTCTTTTATACTTATTTTACATACATGTGGATAAATAATCTGAAATGTTACTTTCTTTTCTCTTGGTTTTGCATATCATGAAAGCCAAATAAAATGTTTTCATAAAACATTATTTTGTTGCACTAGCACTCGTAAACAAAACAGATATAAATTAAAACCTTAACATCCAAAAAATTTCCTAGCTTTCTGCACTGAGTGCAAAGGAGTTTAAAATGTCTTTAAGAAGAGGGAAAAATGTCAGAAAGACATATTTTCTGCATTATATTATATTCCTGTAAACAGTGGGGAAAAAATCCATTGATGTCTTCTGAAAGGCAAAAAATGATTGTTCATAAATATAGAACCGCTGTTGTTATTTCCAAGTTTTGTCTCATCAAAACACAAGTTTTGTATGCAACATTCTGTAAATATTTTACTTGAATTTGTATCAGAACATAACAGTTGATAAACAAAAATCAACAGCTTCATATAAGCTCATTGTGCTAGAATCTGCACCATCACATAGAAAACCACTGTCTGTTTCCAGTCCTTCAGTCCCATAAGGGCAAGAAAACACAAGTAGATGAAATATAAAATAAAAGAATGAAGAAGATATAATAAGATCATATGGCAAAAGTGTGGAATTCAACATTATGTTTCAGAATTGTCCCACCATAATATGTTGGACTTTTAATTGCATAAGAAAGCACTTTCAAAATGTTTGAAGTGATGCTGTCTGCTTACTTCACTGATAGCCACCACCATTGACAACTGTTCTGGGTAATTATATACATAACATAAAGAGAATGTATCTGTTATCTTACTCTTTTTTTTCTCATATCTCTAATTTATAAACACATGCCCTTACATTGCAGGGTAAAACTACCCCATCATTATTATCTAGTTGCTGAACCACACAAGTTTTCAATTATTTTTACTTTAAAAACAATAGTGCTAAAAGTGAAGACGAAGTTAAGTCGATTTACTTTTTGCTCAACTTCCACTACACCAAGCAGAATGAAAACATTTATGAACATATCGATTTTTAATTTTATTCTTATTTTATAAGAAATTCAGATATGTTTGGTTTACATACAGATATAAACATTAAATTATTTGTGAAGTAAACACTTTTTTTTTTCCAAAATTATCTATTGCTTCTTCAAGTATTTTTAAAGTAATGTCGATAGAAATTATATCAAAATTCCATCCTGTTCTTATGACATGCACTTTAGTTTCATATCATGCTAGGTTAATACAATAACCAAATATCTATTTTTATGAATATTAAACTATTATTTATCAGTTAAATGTCACTGTTGATACCTCACTTTTGGTCAAATATGACCATGTTAGCTTGTTGTTCTTTAGTTTATTTTCTGTAAATCTTTCTAATGAATCATGCTGAAGTCCTTTCCCATAGCACATTAACTCAATCCAGTCTACACTAGCAGGAAGAAAAAATGGTTCATGAGCTGAATCTCTATCCTGCACTTGGAAGTCTGAAATAAAGTCGTTGCCTACAATGCTGTCAACAAGTATAAACTTGTTTAGCTCTCCATAAAATAAAATGCCCATAAATTATCTCTGAGGAAATTAGGTAAATAGGTACCATTCAGTATAAGATGTGACAGGAAGATTCTATTAGTTGCATAAATCCTTTAGGAGATAATTTAGGCCATAAATCACAGTCAAAAGGCTTTTAGTCTCATTCTAAGTTCTAGACAATCGAGATGCCTGGTTGCTTATGATGGTCATAAACCTGTCAAGTCAGTAGCATTCAGATCACATAATCTCTTGTTAGGTGATAAGACTAGGGCATTACGTAAAAAAGGTCCAGTTAGAAATAAATCTACTTAATGGCATGGAACAGGTGTATTATTTTTTAAATTTAGCCCCAAGGCACAGTGCATGAGGCAGACAGTTTTTATCCTGCTTTGTGTGAATAGGTGAAAGGATTTGTAAAGTTTCTTTGCAATATATGATGATGTCATACTGGGTCAACTGAGTGACACAAGAGTCTGTGATTGATGACCAAGAGTAAAAGCTACTAAATACTTAAATATCATCAAATACTGTCAAATTGTTCTTAAAAATTCCTTAATCACGAGAGTTGTCTCCCCAAGGTGCATGTGTATGTCTCAAAAAAATTCAGATAAATACTTAAGTCATATTAATCAATGGCAAACTAAACTGCATTTTATAAAATGAAGTTTTGGAAAACATTAAGAGAAATGGAAATCTTGTAAAAAAACCCAGAAAATAAAATAAACAACAACAAACCCACAAAACTGTTCAGCTTTAAAGGAAACAGCACATGTTTTCATGATCACCCCTGAAAATATTCCTTTGTCTTTGATGATCAATCTTTTTCATTTTCCTGTTTCCTGTACTGTTAGATTTTCTTCTTTAGATCTGTAGATTACACTAATATAATCTATTCCATTATTTCAGTTAAATATTGCCATGCTAGTATAATTTTTATTTTCTATCTTTTTTTAAGCTTGCAAAATGGTTTATTTACACTCCTTAGCTGTGCATTATATTTCATATCCAGTTAATGTTACTTTGACTAAAAATTTAAATTTGGATTGATTCTGTTGGTCCTAACACTATCTGCATGTAACCTAAATAAATAATTAAATCCCAGATGGAACTCGCCATTTCTTCCCCCTCTATTTGTGACTGTTACTGTACATTGTATCAACAAAAAAGAGCAGCAACATCTTTCTCATAAATATATTGTCAAGATACACTGTCAAATTCTCTTTGTTCTACATTTAAATCCTTCAACTTCCACACAGTGTTTCAACAAGAGCTAGCTGATGATTTTGGTTTGCCTTATGGCTTCTAGGAATTGGGTTGAACCTAATCTGTGTTTGTGACTATCAGAGAGAGTCACCAACATAAATCTGCAGTGGAGGTGTCAAGTCGTGTGCTTGTGCTGTTAACTCCAGTAGTATGGAAGAGAATGTTATCAGTTAACAAAAGATTTGAGAGTTCATTAAAATACATCTGCACGTACTGCAAGCTAGAAAATGAAAAGCCACCTTTGTCAGTTACTGCAGGGATGTTGGAGTACTAGAATAAAAATCTCATTTAAAAAAAGAGAGACATAGCTGCCCTTAAGAGAAGAAGTAGCCTTAGCTACAATTAACATCCCATTTTTGGGCTAACAGAAAAAGTTCCAGCAGCTTGATATTCCTTTACACCAACACAGCAGCAAAGGCCCTGAAAATCATCACAAATGTCTGATAAAGGCAGAAGAAAAGCATTGCGATAGCAAAGCTACTCAAGGTTTAAATTGCACTGATATGAACCAGATTATTTTTTAATGTTCCACTGACAATATTCTTCTATAAATAATTTTGTCCTGTATTTGCACAGAAACAGAATAATAATTGAAAACAAAGGCTGATTAAATACTTTCTGCCTTAAAAAGTAACAAAATAGAGGGTAAATGATATGTAGTCAAGACAAACATTTAAAATAATGAGGTCTGAATGAAGTACATAAAAATACTTGCCAAAAGTTGTTTTGGATGTTTGTCCTGGTGATATTAGTTTGAATAAATTTCAGAATATATCATGAAGTTCAAGAGGAGTACTGCTACATATGCCTCCAGTAGCTCCCCCACTTCCTGAAATTTAATAACTCAAGTAGCTGTAGGCTCTTTAGACTGTTATATGTCCCAGACAAAAGAACAGACAACACTCACACAGAATTCAATTCAGTAAGAAATCAAAAGACAGGAATATGATTATAGGTTAGCTAATATGTTCTAATGGAAACCGGGTCATCTCAGATAAACTTGATTATATTGTTTGATGTAATTAGAAGTTTGGTAATGTAAAATTTCATATAGATGTAGCCCAGAATTTTTCTAAACATCTTATTTGTTACCTCAGAATATTCTGATTAAATGTTAACAGTTATACAATGGTAACAAAATCTATGTTAATTGAATTAAACCCTGTCAAACTGATTTATCTGGAAAACTAGTTTTCATTGTTAAATCATTAGTAAAAAGGTGAAGAAGATGGTGCTGGAATGTGTCCAGAGTAATGGGGTAGTGAGTCTTGTCTTAACCATTTTTATCAATTATCTGTAAATAAACATAATTTTCTCAGAAGTCTGCGAATTACCTGTTATGATAAATAAGAGAGCTTCAAAAAGTTGTTTGAATTACTTTGTCAAGTACATCTCTAAAATAAATTAAATTTTGATATAGCCAAATGCAAATTTAGACATCTAGGAAAAATTAACACAGGCTATCTTTACACTGGGAGGCTGAGACAGGTGGGAAGGAGCAGGATTTGGAAACTGAGGCCTGATAGGACATCAGGCGTGTGGTTGATAAACCTATAAACAAACTTCTGCTGCTGATACTAGTGGAAAAAAGTGACAAGAGACAAGTGGGTGTGGAAGCAAAATTTTACCAAATATGTATTTCTCTCTCCAGAATGCTAAATAAACAAATAATAACATTTGTTTTTGGAAAGAGCAGTTCCCACTTTAAAAAAAAAAAAAAAAAAGCAAACAACTGTACCAAAACCAATTACAATCCTCAAGGCAAAAAGACCCTCTGAGTTCTATCGTAGTTGTCTTATCATGAGAAACTTCTATTTAGTGTATGTGAGGGAAAGTAATCAGTACATAATGATAGTATATTCATAGGGCAAGAATTCTTAAGAGGACAATTTATTGTCAAAAAACTGAGATTCAAAGGAGGAAACTGAAGGAAAAACTGACTTCAAAATGGAAACTAAGCATTATTTTATATTAATGAAACTAATTTATTAGTAAAGCAAAATACCAAGAAAAAATGAGGGATTCTCTGACTCTTTGTGCCTCTAATTCAGGCAGATGCATTTCTGGGAGGATACACTTCAGGCAAACAAAGCATTAGATCTCTATTCAGATAGAACAGGATGCAATTCAATGCCTTGTGAAATGGAGAAGATAGATTAAAGTTAAATGGAATGGTTCCATCATGCTTCTGTCTATGTATCATGAAATATCTGTTCTGAAACATCAAACTACACTAGAATGAAACTAAAAGCAGATTTTAAACTGCTATTTGTATTACAAATGTGATTATGCCCGAAACTCCTTCCAACACAGCCGTGTTCTCTCAGATATTATTAGAGAAGCATGACAGTAGTGGAGACTTTGCTGCCTTCAATGAGATTTAGACCAGGTCGTTAATCCCCAAAATGTTTTTAACAGTCACTGCAGGGGCTACCCAGCTATCACCCAGACCAGCTATCTCATTCTCAATGGTTTTAACTGCAAACTTGAGGGCAAATGGAATCCACAGCACAAAAAGAGTTTTCAGTCTCTAGAGAATTAGAACGGCACAGTTCTGGCATTCAGACATTTTAGATGCTATTGTAGGAGCAGGATGCACAGCTCTGTTCGCTGCACATGCTGCATGGACCTTGTTGATTATCAAAGTCATGCAAATGAATGTTCTGAAAAGTATATGAGTCAATAAAGAAGACACAAGAAATACAGATGTAGTTAGAATTTTGTTTTCTTTTTGAATCTAAGATGCTAATTAATACAGAAAAGATTAATATCTATTTGGATAAAATAACATAACGATTGTAAGTAGTTTCCAAGTACAGTAGAGCGTATGAAACATTTGCTTTCAGTTTAAGGCCAAATTTTCTCAGATTAAAATATAGCTCTTGCACCAGAGATTACAAAATCTAAAAATCAGGCAAGGGACCTCTTGGGAAGAAGGAGGGAGAATAAAGACCACATTATAAAATGTAGGCACACCAGGAAGAAAATGAACGTGAGAAGTGAGCTTGTGCAGCTTGGAGAGGAGAAGGCTTTGGGGGCACCTAGTAGTAACCTTCCAACACTTACACAGAGGTTCTCACAACTGGCTCTGCAGCAACTGGTATTGTAGGAAAAACCAGACAGGCTTTCACACACACACACAAGCCCTTCTTCAGGTCTGACACAAAAACAACATACTTCAAAGCTTGAAGAAGAACTACTGAGAGTTTAATTAATAAAACTGCATTTAGACACTTAGATCAGGGAAACCAACTACTTTCTGTCAGAGCTGGTCAAAATGATACATGAATAACTAGATAAATAAATGCTATCCAAATTATCCCACACTATAGACTGTTTCTACCTACATAGCTTGTTTTGACTATTTTTTTGTCATGTTTGCAGATTTACATTTAATATACATTTATATTCCAATACACTGTCTTATCTAAAAAGGTAAATTAAATAAAATGTTCCACTTACTAGAACAATGTCTTCTTTGCTATCTCCCTTATTTGTTCTAATTGGTACTAGTGGTGTTATTCTCCACACGAATTAAAAAGGAGCAGCAGTATAAGTAGTACATTGTCACTGTGTGATCACAGAAATTTAATGACAAGACATGAAAGTGACTAGATACTTCTGGATGCAACTCCACATCTTACAAAGGATTATTATGTAGCTTTTAAGAGATCAGTTTGCCTTTGTGTTCCTATCTGGTTTTCTTCCCCATTTTTTTTTCCTTCAGTATTTCTCACTTTTCTCACTAACCTGTCCTCTTTCACCCGCTGCTACCTGTCTCCTCCCTTTCTTCCTCACATTATTGGCCTGTCTCCAGGTCCCCTTCACTTCTTCAGTTTTACTCAGTCTTATTTCTCCTTACCTACCTTTCCTTGGATGCTACTTGGAGGACCACTCAAGGAGCCAAGAGCACAAGAAGAAAGTTATCCTCTCTTTCATATCCACAAAAGCCCATGGAGCAAAGAAAAAGCAGTTACACTGGGAATCTGCTGTTCTGGTAGTCCTAAAGCCTAGGTCTACTGACTGTGAAAGGTCTCTTCAGAACTCTACCAAACTCCGTGAAGTGTTCACCCACTACATAAATCTCCAGTTTCTTGGAGATTTTTACTGTGTCACAGGAGAAATCATTATTTTCATTGCAGTATGTTCTAGTGATAATCTCACTGTATGAACCACCAATATCAAGTCCCAGACTATGCTGCAAAAAGCTTTCAGTAAAATGTCTATAGCATTTTTAACATGAGTAAAATCATGTTTTCTTTCTAACATCAGTTTCAGGAGTGGCTATAGTGTATTAGCAGAAACATTAAAAATTAAAAGCAACAAAAAAGCTGCTGCTTGAGACAGACAGCAATAATGAAATGCTTCAACCAGAATAGTCAACATCAGATGAATTAAACAGGATCTGATAATAGACAGCACCAGACATTTATCACCAGTACTTATAACAGATGTTTATATAGGTAATATAAACTAAAAATAAACTTCACCAATCTAGCAAGAAGTACGCATGTATTTGGGCACACATATTAAGTATATAAAATTTCAGCCACAGAATGAGTTAACTGGCAAACAACAATGCTGAAATTAAGGTATTTTAAAGAAAATAATTTAATTCTTCTCACTTGAGACAATGCCAAAACGAAAACATCTTTTCAGGAGTTTTATTTCTACTGCACATCGTAAAAGGCTGATGTGGTAAGCAGAGGCCAAACTATCCATCAGACTGTCATACATTACCAAAATTTTTTCCTATGTGCGACAGAACAATGGTTCAGTGTTCAGTGCTGGCATCTACTGAACAGATCTGGATGACAAAGCACTTTCACAGTATTTTCTATTACTTCCATCTCTAATGATCAATGATGATGAATCTACCACTGAAGTATTACTTGGGAACTGGAATCCAAATTTCTGAAACTGGAAAGTTTAAAATAAACAATATCCTGGCACCCCTAGGTCACACTCTGCATTATGTATTTTTATTTTTGCTACTAACATCACACTTTCCACAATTCAGGACAGGTTTGCCATTCACTCTGTTTCTTTTCTGTTTATAATACAGACACATGCATTGGATACTGCCATAATCAATGCTGCAAATTTTGAAAAGACAGCAATCATATAACACATTCAGGATCACAGGTGAAGGAAAGCTTCTCTTATTATTTAAGAAATTATTCATAATGGCATTGGTTTTTCTTTAGGCAGAGGTGACAGGAAATATAAGATTTTCTCTCAGGTGCTGTTTACACTACTCATCCCCAAAGGAATGATCTAGCCAAGCTCTTTCTGCTACATATTTAATTTTTTTCTCAAAGCACTGTACTGAGTTTTCCACTTAACAAATTTGAAATGCATTGAAAATGAGATTCCACAGAAAACTACAAAAATTTTATCTTATTATGCAAAGTAGCATTTAAAACCCAAAAGCTTTCATGCACATAAGCAATGGGTCAGATAAGTGCAAAAGTAAACATTTCCTTTGACAATTAGACTTTCTAGGAAATAAAATACATACACTGGTAAAAATGGAACCATTTACTGTATTTATTATGTGGCTTATAAAATTACTATAATTCTCAATGCAGTGTAACTATAGTTTATATTTTAGAGTTCCACTGTAAAATTTCTCACTACCCTCTAAATAGCCAATCAATTCAATGTTCTGAAATGCTTTTATTTTTCTATTATTTTTATCTTGTGTGACATTTAAAAAGTAGACAAGCCCAGATTAACTGACAAGCTAGTGAAAATCTGTTCTACTTTTGTTCAAATCAATATCCTAAGACACTCCAGTAAGGAAAATAAACATGTATGCTTTGTTCTCTTAAAGGAGGATAAAAGCAAAATTATTCATAAAAACATTATCTATTACAAGTATAGTTTCTATCAGATCATGTGAAATCACATTTACATCACCAGAGATCTTTAGAATGTAACTCATGACCTAATCGGCAGGCTTCGAATTAAAGCAGTAGTAGCGCTGTTTAAAATATGCGGATGGGGAAACAAAAGCCCACAGTCCTATCCAGGTAGTTTCATCCATGTCATTTTCTTCCCCAATAATCCCTAATTTGCTGCATGAGCCAGAAATATAAAAACAAGCAGAGAAGAGTTAATGATAAAGCCCTTCTACTCTTAATTTCAGTTTTCTAATTCCAGCAACTCCTCCCTGTAAAAGGACGGAAGCATTTATCTAAACACTATCTATCAAACCTGTACCTGCAAAGACAGTTTATTCATGTAGTTGTTGGAATGCTATTGACAGTAATTGTTTTGTTTTGTTTTTTTTTTTTCTTGTATGTACAGAAAAGGGTTTCTAAGCCAAGGCAAGCAAATTAGAGTACCAGAGTAAACATCTCATGTAAATATCTGTTGCACCTATATTTGAATGATATAACTATGTGCCTATGGACTATATGTGTATTTTACAAGTGAAGTTAGCTGATCTAAAATTATCACATCACATTACAATCCCTGAAACAGTATTTTGCGTAGGTGTGGCTATTCCTGCATAATTACTGCAGATCAGGTCTTCAGAGGACACAAGAGTTATGTAACTAAAATACTTGGAAACTGGACAGCTGGATGTAAATGTTTTGTTGTTAAGGCCAAACAAGTCTTAACCAAGCATAAACAAATACTAATTTGTCAAGGTTTTGTAATTTGGCAACCTTCACACCACTTTTCACAGACTGCAAAAGGTAAATGGAGGTGACCGAGCCACTTCATATCGCCAGAGTACTAAAAATTCAGCATGATCAAACAATTTATTTAACCTCAGCTGCCTTCTCAGAAGTGTCTGAGCAGTCATTTTAATGACACCTAAAAAAAAATTAAGACTTTTGAAATGACAGCTATAATTAGTGTTACTGAAAACAGCTAAGTAAAGACATTAACATTTGGATTATAAAATTTTCCTGCATGGAAGATTTCCTCTGAAATGTTTAAAGCTTAATAAACCTATATGTAACTGAGCTCAGCATCTTATGACAGGAAGTGTCAGGCAGACTTGCAGTGCTACTAATTCTGCCTCTAGTATCTTCTGTCATGTACTTGTTACTGTTGAATAAGCTTCTAGATAAAGAGGAGTGCCTTAAGTTAATGCAATCAGACTCACTAGCAAAATAACTATCATTATACTGGATATATTTATAATGAATATGTACTATTCATTAGATTAACATTTAAAATAACAAATAACAAAAAAAAAAAAGCAAAAAAACCCAGGAGAAGATCAAAAGCAGGAAAGGATTTTTCTGAGCACAGGAAAGAAAGAGAAAGGAAGAGAAGTGTGAAGGCAGACAAATAATGGGTAAACAGGGTTTATAAGTCCCACTAGAATTCAACAGAGGGTAAAAAAAAAGTCACTTTCAGTAGTGATAGAGATTTCTTTGCCACACTGAACTCCCACCTTAGCAAGTGAACGTGGTCACTGTTGCTCCGCATTTCTGGAGAGCCACAGTTATGTGGACACAAGACATGGGTAGGCTGGAACTGATCTGGACCTGCTGAGAGCTCCAGCAGGTGAGGATCAAGTCCTGTGATGACACTTCTGTCATGAGGGCCCAGTTTGGCTCCTATCATATCTCAAGAACATACAGGAAGAAAGACTGGAAAAGGTCTTTCTCCCACACCCCTATCAACCCCAGAAACCACACCAGGATTAGTGCTTTGCCTTAGTTAGGCATCCAGTTCCTTCTTCCCTTCATATACAACAAATCTATCATGAGGTAACTAAACAAAGTATGTTAATTCACAGAATGAATCAAAGATTTCATTGTACTTCTAAATTAACCTCAGATTATGCACGAGATTTCGTCGTACTTCTAAATTAACCTCAGATTATGCACTCTGCCTTTGGTGGCTCTTGGATATAATTGTTTAAACCTTCTGTTTTTTTAATAAGTTATCTACACATACTAATTTAAATTTATTTAATCTTTCATAAGTTTTAATGCCAATTAAATGTTTAAGTGAGGGCTATGTGTATTTTTATTCTTCTCATAGTACTTACGGGTCTTTCGAGCAGAATCTTGATGTTTAAGTGAGGGCTACGTGTATTTTTATTCTTCTCGTAGTACTTACGGGTCTTTCGAGCAGAATCTTCTACAAAAAGAGAAGAAATGTCTTCATCCACTCCTGCTTCATTCTTTGCAATACAGGTATATGCTCCCGTATCTTCATAGCGCACATTGCTAATGTGAACCTCACTGCCATTTGCTGAAAGGAGAGGAAAAAGTCAACATGCAGACATGCTACAGTGCTTTCAGATTATGCATTCAGAAGGCTTTCACAGCTCATACTAATTAAACCATTTTCATTCCTGAGTTCATGGCTTGGAGGTGTGCCAAACTAATCCGAAGGTATTCAACTGGCTAGTGAATGACATACACTATTATCCATCTCACAGCTAGCCAGAACACCTCAGCTGATTTTGCATGTCAGAGTCAAATATCAGTCTGAGGTTTTATATATGTTTAAATTACTATGGTTGTCTTTCAAATCAGGTAAATGTTATGTTTTTATTATGTTGCATTTGGTCACTTGACAGTTACTGGCTTTACACAAAATTACCCAGGTGTCCATGGAATATAATAGCATAAAATTTCAACATAAATAATAATTTTAATAAAATTATTTTTTTCTAGTAACCAGAGGCACCTGGTTTTGTGTGAATACAGTGTAACAAAATAAAAAACAGGCATATTGGGATTTTACACCTACATCAGCATAGGAGTCTATGGACCCACTTCAGGATTAGTATGTCAGCTTGAGTAGCAATGTCAACAAACAGTCCAGGTTTCACAGGCAAAGATCTTTCAAATAATGCAATGTGAATAATGATGTGACCAATGATTCATTGCATTTTAGGTATAGCATACTTATTCATATTTTTTATAAAATAGAACTACAGGTTCTATTTTATAAAAACAGCTTTGCAGGTATTCTAAAATATGGACTAGAAGAGGCACTGGGTCATGGTGTAATACTTCCAGACCATCTTTTGCTTGAAGCTAATGCATAGATAGATTAACTTG
This sequence comes from Pterocles gutturalis, assembly GCF_000699245.1. Classification (NCBI taxonomy): domain Eukaryota; kingdom Metazoa; phylum Chordata; class Aves; order Pterocliformes; family Pteroclidae; genus Pterocles; species Pterocles gutturalis. Next base: position 35,492 of record NW_010115538.1, read on the forward strand.
GGAAAATGAAATGAGATTTTCAAAATTTTATTTCAAATAAGTATACTAAAGAAGATGGAATTAAACATATTTTGCTTACAGAAGAACCACTCTTACTCATCTATCATAAATATATGATACAGAGGTGAGGGGAAAAAAAATCCACTCAAATCCCTACAGGAGAAATTAACAGAATGCTGTTACAGAAGAGGAGTTAACCACTTTCTGCTCGTGGTGGAAAGTGTTCCTGCAAGGCAACTGTTCACATAAATCCAGGTGAGAGAGCCATGAAAGAACAAAGGACTATGACACCTATAAGAAAGGCAAGACGCTCT
>NW_010115538.1:35836-36122 GCF_000699245.1 Pterocles gutturalis
CGTTGGCTGTCTGCCTGTCCCACTGTTTCTTACACCGGAGACAGATTCCTGTCCTACCTTAATACACATCCTGGTTTTGCAGATGAATGAGAGAAGGTTTTGAAAGGAACACTTGCAGCACGGGAGTTGTTTTTTCCTACGGCTGATCAAAAATCACCAGGAGGACTGCAAAAGCTAGAAGGTTTTGTGCTGGGCAGGATGCTGAGAGGGTTCATTGGATATGCCAAGCCCTGAAGATTGATCAACTGGCCTTTATCGTTGATTAAAAGCAAGACTTTCCTTTAGC
>NW_010115539.1:0-2420 GCF_000699245.1 Pterocles gutturalis
GTTTCCTTCATGTTTTGGTGCCACCCTTGTGTTACAAAGTGCATTTGATTTGGGGAAAATGACAAAATCCAGGGAGAGACTTTAACTGTCAAGGATAAAGTAGCAAGTTCAGTGCTTGCGAATTCAGGCTGTGAAGTTAGGCAACTAACTTTAGAAATCTATGTTCATAAATTTTGCCCTCGAGCTTTCCAGGAGCTGGCCCGTGGCTGCCTGTCGTGTATCAGCTTAGCTTGGTGTTACTATCAGTTGATCTCCTTAGTGTCCCTTCATAGTCACTGAAGACCAACAGGCATCTTCAGACTAACCTTGGCTGCCGATTAGGGTAGGATAAACCACCTGTGCATTTATTTTCCCTTGATGACTGAAAAGGGAACAGAGGACAATGAAGTCAGACTAACTGTGAGACACCTAGGTTAGATCTGAGGAACACTTATGTTGCTCTTAAGCTTTCCCTGCTTAAGCCATTTACCAGGTTATTGTGCTAAGGGACAGAGGTTTCTGATGGAGCTTCCTCACCACAAAGGGCGTTGTGCGTTCTGCAGCACGCTTAGTGGAGGTGGTGATTCGTGTTATACCACAGACCATATTGGAATTGGTAGACTGTTTATTGTCTTCCTTGTTTTAAATCAGCTATGAGCTATCTGTTTGTGTCTTGCACATCACTTTCATAGCACTGGCATGCCTGGTCTGTGACTTTCTTCAAAGCTTCAGTGTTCTGCTGGCTTCTGTTCTGGCACTCACAGTTAACTGAATATTCAAAGCATGCACTGTCCTGCAAACTGACCTCCACTTCTTTGTGTGCTGTTGTTAACACTATGTTTTCATTAACTCTTTTTTATCTTGGTGTATAAATCATAGAATGGTACCTTCCGTTCAAAGAGGATTGTTTCAGAGTTGATCTTTATACAGTTAGATGGCAATATTAGGTAAACTACACACGTTTCTTGCACACACCCTACCCTGAATGCACATCTGTATCAAGACAAAGACAATCACTTTTCAATAAAAATGTTGCTTTATTTTTACATAGCATATACTGCTGGAGATCTGTCATGTCCTAGGATGGGGCTTAAGCATAAGATATTCACTTTTCCTTCTGGAGATTCCTTGTGATCATGTTTTAAGAGGTGCAAATTACCGTTCTGTGTTTTGTCTGTTCTTTCTTGGTTGTCAATTATGTTTTGCATGTAACTCCTTTCAACGTCTTCATATGTGGAAGCTCTTGTGTTCAACTTACTGTTTTTTAGTTTATTGTGGTTTTGGTCTCTCTTTCTGTTTGATACGTGAATTAAAATCCTTCACAGGAAAGCCAATTGTCCAGTATGGCCCAATGGTTGTTGATTTTTAGAAGGTCTTTATGGAATTGTGGAAAGAGACACAAACAGCCTTTGACAAAGTTCTGTCTGTGCTATCCTGTAGAAAGCCGTTCAACAGTGTTATTCATGTTGTGCTATTTTAGCTTGTATTTTTTTTAATTTTGTTTGAAATGTTACAGTTTGACATGGCTTAACAGTGAGGAGGTTTATTCTTTGTTTCGCTTTCCTCCCTGTTCCACGAGCTTGATCTGTTTTTTGCAGAAATACGTATAACTAGATTGTTTGTTTGTTTTCAAACAAATTACATTCTCCAGCCAGCTGTTGTGCCTATCCTTTCTCATGGGCTTCTGCTTGCCAAAACCTTGACTCCTGAACACTAGCCAATGTACCAAAAATCCCCTCAATCTCTCCACCACTTTAATGGCCATCTTCTCCTACATGTATATATACAGACAGAGGGAACATAAAAAATAAGTGGAGAGACAACTCTGTGAAGCAGGAAAGGAGATGAACAGAAGAGAGCTTTAAAGCTACTTTAAAACTGGTGACCAAAAGCAGCTTTGCCAAGCTGCTGGAAAGCAACGTGTCAGCAAAGGTCCCAGGGTCCTGGTGGACACCAAGTTGACCAGCAGCCAGCAAGGTGCCCTTGCCGAGAGGCGGGGGGAGTGGTACCCTGGGCTGCGCTGGGCAAAGCATCGCCAGCAGCAGGAGGGAGGTGACATCATCGGCTCCAGGTGAACTCCCCTTGCAGCTCGGGGACACGCCGGCACAGCCGGACCCTGCAGCAGTCGCCTGTCTCATGCCCAAGACCATCTGCTCTGCTGGGATGACCCTGAGCCTGTGCAGCAGCACGTGCCCATCCCAGCATCACCCGAGCCGCTGCTCCATCAACGCGTGCAGGTGACCCAGGGCCGTGCGACGAGGAAGAGGGAACTCTTCCTCTTCAGTGACACTTTGGTCATCACCAAGCCCAACTGAGACTCGCAGAGCCCAGCTGCCATTCCTCCCAAGCCCTGGCCCTGGGCACCAGGGCAGGGACACCCAAGCAGCAGCCCCAGGCCCTGCCACCCTGGTGCTGGATGCACCCATGGCCGTGTCCACGGC
>NW_010115539.1:2512-2892 GCF_000699245.1 Pterocles gutturalis
GCCTGGCCCTGCACCAACTGCAGGTGCTGAGTAGCGGGAAGGGGGCAGCCGGCAATGCCACTGAGGAGGAGGAAAGCAAGCACACCAACTCCCCTGTCCTCGCCTGGCCCTGCAGCTCCTGCATTGTCACTTTCTGGTGAGTCTCGGGGCCATGACCCACAGCAGGGCTGGGCAGCACCTCTGTCCTGCCTCTGTGGCCGTCCCCAGGGGTGGCTGGGGCACAGCAGGCACTCAGGCTGTTCCTCCTCCTCTTTCTGCAGCTCCCAGGCAGCGAAGGAGCTCTGTGTCAGCGCTCTCCTTGGGTAAGCCCTGCCTGGCTGTGCAGCCTGGGGGGCCCGTGCTCACATCACGGGGGGGAGGCTCCAGGTGTGGCTGGACAA